>NC_012874.2:16707817-16921754 GCF_000003195.3 Sorghum bicolor
CAATAGATGCTATGGGATCGCTTCCCGACCTGAAACCTAGCGAGGAGGCACGAAAGCGCCGGGAGGTGGGGCGAGCGTCGCATTTGGGCAGGGACCGAGCGTCGTGGGCGGTGGGGCGCGCCATGCATTGCGGGCGGGCGGGCACGCCTGGTCTGAGCGGGCGGGGGCATGATGTATGAAATCATATATAACAAGTTGTACAATGATACTACAAAAAAAATTAAAAATAGGTGTAAAATCACAATGTATTCAGATAAATTGGGGTAATTTCGCATGGGCAAAGTTGTCCTAACTAAACCCATTTGACACCATTACTTATTGTTCATGGAATGGGGGTAAACTTAAGCTTTGTTCTCAAAAACTAGGGGTAAAATCACAACGTTGATAAAAGTAGGGGTAAAATCACAACTGGACGTCAAAGTATGAGCAAAAACGCAATAGCCCCTTATAGTTTTAGCGACAGAAAGGGGGTGTCCTTTCTTGGGCTAGGGTGTATCACACCCGCATTGGAAACAAAACCTGATCTGGTTTGGTTCCCAAACCTACGCGGAGCAGACACACGTATGGGATCAGCGATGGATACAGAGATTGGGCAATACATGGGGATGACACGCATTTGGACGTGGAAGAAGAGGAGAGAAATTTTATATCTTTAGTACTAGGTATAATATATATATATATATATATATATATATATATATAGCACTTTCTATAATGATAATTTGATATGAGAATATCATAGTAGCTCTAATAAGATCTTATCATGCTAGGGCTTCTGCTACTGGTTCAGATGCGGGAAGATGTCTGGCTTAAAAAGGGTACAAAAAATGACTACCTACCGACCCCTCGACCTATTGAAGTATATATATATATATATATATATATATATATATATATATATATATATATATATATATATGAGAAAAGCAATGGTGAGAAAAAAAGATAATAAAAATAAAATAATTTGGAAAACATAAATTGGAGACTATGAGAACAGCTGGGCAAAGAAAATCTAAATAAAAATGATAATGCTCCAATTAAGACGCTCGAAACGAACCAACGTCTCACTAGCTCAATCCCACACCTAGTCCCTCGCTTCCTCCTCCCTTCCAAGCTCGTGCCTGATGCCTACCCGATGTGTGGCCATAGCTGCCTCTCTGGCCAGCAGTGGCGTGCTTCCCCACCCCTATATATGTCCTCCTCCCCTACCTTGGTGACTTCCTCACCCACCACGGCACCACCCTTCCTCTACCCTAGTGTCCTCCCACATGGGGAGCGCTCAACGCCCGCGTGTGGTGGCCCTCTCCCTAACCCTAGTGAGATTCAAGCAAGCCCCTAACCCTTCCCTTCCCAGGGTGGCGGCACCCTTTCTAGATACGGTAGCGTCTCTGCTCCCTCGGCCGATGGCAGGCATGACGGACATACAGTCATGCATCATCTAGCGAGCCAGCACCACCATAGTTGCCCACCAACTAGGCCATCGCCGCGCGATGATGTGTTTCAAGTGTTTCCGGATACTTTTTAGGCATGTTGCAAGCCCATGTTTCAAATGTATGTTTCAGTTGATTTATACAAATATTGTAAAAGTAGAGATCGGAATGTTGCATATGTTGCAATGGTTGTACACATATATTACAAGAGTCTATTCTCATTGTTTCATCTATTTTTTGTACACGTATGTTGCAAATGTTTCAGAAGCATGTCTCAAGTGTTTCATCTGTCTTCTTTTGTATGTTGCAACTGTTACATCTTGATGTTTCAAAAGTAGATCGAGATTGCACATGTTGCAATGGTGTTTTAACTGTATACTCAAAATATTTTCTCTGTTTTAGACTTGCAAAAGTAGATAGGAGTGTTGCATGGCGTAGCCGGTGGCTGTCGATGCTCGGGTGTAGCCTTGGATCAACCCATGTGGGTTTCCACATGCGGGGCGTGGGGTGGGTGTGGGATGTGTCCAGATGCAACGTTCCATCTAGACATGGAGACACTAAACATACCAAAATAAAAATCATAAAATAGGAAAAAAATATATATGAGCAGAAAAGAACAAGCGGTAAATAGAATCTGGAAAACATGAACATGAACACATAGGACATCCAGAAAAACATGAAACGAGTTTTTGTTTGGTGATGAATTGGGATTCCAAAGAACTCTCATTCTTGTAGATTATGATATGTCCTTGACGGAATCGGAGAAGAGTAGGATACGGATAGTAGCAGACGGTTGAGTTGGTATAGAAACACAGACAAGGAAAAAAGAAACGAAAACTGAAATGAACACAGAAAAAAGAATACTTTTTGGATTAGGATTTTTATTCAGGATCAGTGGTGTTGGATTAGGACTCTTAGTTATCCACGTTAACTCAAGAAGCCCTATATATATATATATATCATCAAAACATTACTGCGTGAAGACAAGTAATTCCTACATTCACAAAATTAGTTAGTGGAGCGGGAGCCAAACCAGAAAAAAAATAGGGGAAACTTTTGTCAATATAATGTTAGGTATAGATTATTTTTGAAACCTGAGTAACAGAAGAGTGAACGACTGAAAAATTTTGGCCTATTACAGATTTTATATATAGAATATATAATATGGCATTAATAACTCCATCCACCAGGTGACAGGTGTAAGTAAACCTGTGTATGCCAAACACTTTCACAGCTGACGACATATTGACCCTTCTAATTTTGCCAGAAAAGAAATTATACCAGTACTTCAATGTTTCCCCACTTAAACTTCAACTGCAAAGACCAGAAAGAAAAGAATCGGAAAATGGCTGCTTTCAGCATTATCTCGGTTTACTCTCCCGCCAACCCACAGGCATTCCCAACCACTGAGCCTCTCAACCCCGGGCGCGGCCATGGCGGCCTCCGCTCCCATCCGCCTCCTCTCCCCCTCCAGCTCTCCATGGCCGCCACAAGATCCGAGCCGTAGGCCCGTACTGCCCCTGCAAGCGTGGCCAGCGCGCCACCGCCATCTCCGCTCCGTCCGCTGCGCGTTGTCCCCGCCGCCGCCGTCGCTCGACCTCCCGCTCCTCCCGTTCCAGCCCGCGGAGGTAAGATATTTTGGATAGGACAGTTGTCTGGTTATTCAGATTTCAGTCAAACCCGATTCTTTAGTCTGCCGTTGCCAACGTTGATGTAGATTATTCAGATAAGTGAATGGTCCATTCCATCGAGTGCAATCAGTTGGTCCCTGAAAAATGAACCACAGAACCAACCAGTTCTATGATGGTGAACCAGAATTTTGCATTGGCTGCACTGCATGATGTGTTTCATTTCTAATAACTGAAGATTTCTTACTAATTTTAGAGACTTGTTTATGGCAACTACGTCGGACCCATTTGAAGTGCCAGCCTGAATGATAAACTGAGATACTGCAGGAAGGTCCGTTTATAAACCAAAGCAATTGCATTACAGGCTGAACCCTTACAGGCAGGTGAGACAGGCAGCAAGACAGCAAACAGCTAGCGAAGAAGGGAGAGGATTACAAAACTGAAGAATGCCTGAAGACTCAATGCAAGACTTAGCGATGGCAGAGTTTGCTTTGTAGCCCAGAGTTGACAGTTTTTCAGCGCTAAGGAAGACGACAGTAGCATCTGTTTCCAAATCTCTTCTGACAGAGGACAGACATCTGTTTCCAAATCTTGTCTGAAGACAAGCATTTTAGCAATTCCAGATTAATTTTGGAGACTACTTTTGGATCTTATCTATTGAATTTGTATTGTGCATTCTATCTGTTCAAAAATCTTGTAGTATCATATGAATTTCCTAAATTGCTATAAGTTCCTTCAATCTATTATTTTTCCTTTTTTTTTCTGAAACGATGCAAGAGAGCTGCATGTCATTTCATTAATAAGATTAATCAGCAGTTTGTATTGTCAGTAAAATCTGTGGGATTCTGCTAAGATAATGAAAATGTTATAGGTGCTGATACCATCTGAATCCAAGACTCTACACTTGTATGAAGCAAGATATATAGCATTGCTAGAGGAGGTACAAATTGTTTGTTCAGTACATTATTTCTTTCCTTTTTCCTTCAAAATGAGCCCGTTTCCATTATTGAATAACGGAAATACAGAAAGTCTCAGTTATCTGAAACTGGGATAAGAGAATGCACCAGTCGATTAATCTAGGACTAAACTAGATTCATGCAAATGCAACTAACCTAGACTAAAACACACCTAAAACGATTAATAACCAGAAACTCCAGAACATCACAAGTAATAAGCTAATTATTACTAGTCCACATGATCAGATATCCTTGATGGAACATACGTGTAACAATTAGCCATGATAAAGAAATCATTTCTTCTTGAGACTAAATCTTCTTTTTGTTTGTTTATCAAATTTGTGTCCACCTAATTTTCTTTTAAGATTTGTTAGTTTTTCTTGGATCCAAGGGAACACAGACTTAGGAACATGGTTTGACAAAAAAAAATTAAGTAATATGGTTTTAATGTTGACTGCAAGAAAGTGTGGGCAGTCGGTGAAATTGTAGTTGAGGGGTATTGAGAACCCTATATATGCGATTTTGCTGCATCATTCTTGAAACACAAGATCTCCTTTCTTTGATAGGATACTAACAACTCAAACCATGAGTAGAGTGTTATGCAACATCCTTACTGATTTATTTCTAATACTTTTTTTGAGAGGGATTTGTTTCTAATACTTACTTTAACAGGCCTTGTACAAGAGGAAAAATACTTTTGTTCACTTTGTGCTTGATCCAGTTGTAGATAGCACTACTAAAGCTTCATTTGCTGTAAGATATGGTTGCTTGGTCCACATAGAAAGTGTAAGCTATTGTCCTTCATGCGACACCTTTCTATAAGTTTACTTACAGGATCTCAGTCCTGTCTTTTTTCCTGCCACATTTTGTATCAATGGTCTGTCTTTAGTGTAGATTCAAAAGCTGGAGATTGGAGCACTAATATCAATTAGAGGAGTGTGCCGTGTAAACATTTCAAATCTTTTGGATGTAAGCTCTTTCTTTCTTTTCTAGTTTTGAAATGTTATTCCGTTGTTGATGTTTCAATAATATCATATTAATTCTCGGGTACTTAAGTTTATATATTTGTATACTACTTAACATTTTCTATAAATTGACTTTATAATACCTTCGAAGGCCGACTTTTGCTTGATATATGAACAGGTCAATTCCTTTTGATGAGGGATGGGAGATGTGAACAGCTGAATGCTAGTGTTATAGTTGGACTGCCTCAATCTCACTATCCCCTGTAATATGATGTTTAAACAAAACTGTCACCTTCTAGTTCAGATTGAATTGCCCATATGCTCTGGTTCTGTAACCTTATTTATTAAAGCTATAAGCACAGTAGATCAGAACCTTTTTATACCACTTCTTAAATATTCTGAGTTGGAGCTGCTTCATTGGGGGCATGATGAAGCTCGGCGACGATGACATGTGTTAGGATCTTCCTAGGTGTATTAGTGGAGCCAGTTGTGCGCACGTGGCGATGTCTTGGTGGCTTTGGGTAAGGGTCCACCATGGGAAGTCGAAGCTGCTTTGTCGCTTATGCACCAAAGCTATGCAACGATGACGCATGATGGGCTTAGTCGCTAAGTGCAATAGTGACTGCACTGTTGTGGGGGTGCATGACAGCTCTGTATGAACTTCTATTCTTCTTAATTGAGCGACAGAGCTCCTGCTTTTTTGTTCAAAAAAGGGTATTCTGATACTGGCAAGAAGAAATTACAGAAGCCCTGAACCACATCTTTGTCTTTGTTGACCCAGATGGAGCCCTATTTCCGTGGTACAGTTTCTCCAATGATGGATGAGCCTTATGAAGCTATTGAATTAGGGACAAGAATTTCCAAGCTAAAAGAATCCATGTGCAATTTACACAGTCTACAAATGAAGTTGAAGGTTGGATCACTACCTTAAGCCCATTCAGCAATTTGAACATGTTGAATATTGCTTCTTATCCTAGTCATTTCTTGTTTCAACATTTCAAATTTAGGTACCTGAGGATGAACCACTGCAAACTAACATCAGGGCATCACTATTGTGGTCTGAAAAAGAAATTTTTGAAGAGTATAATGAATCTTTTATCCCTGGACACCCAGAACGCCTCTCATTTGCTGCGTACCAAACAGTTTCAGGTGATGTTTAATTCTGATTCCATCGATCTAGTTCAAAATATTCAGGTCTTATCATATTGATCAAACTTTCACTGCACATCTATATATTCTATAAATGAGAAATATCTGTTTTACATATGACGACCATCCAAAGAGATGATGCACGCATACATCAACCGCCGTCATGCCTGATCCTTATATTTGTAAGTATCTAACTTTTAAACTGTACTACAGGCATGTCAGATGAAGAACTTCTCACCCTGCAAAACTACAAGATACAAGCGATGGATTCGATAGACACCCTTGAAAGGCTAAACAATGGTATCAAGTTTGTAGAACATAATATTGGAATGATAGCTGCAAGGCTCGCCATTCAAAATATATGATCTTGCAATGTTCAATTTATATGCTAAATGATGTCCATGATGCTAACTCCATCTGGTCAAAAGACTCTGACCTCAAAGCTTTTTCAGTTTCAAATGTAAACATGGAAGGTGTATACATTCCGATTGATTCTGACATAACCTTGGTATTCATTCAGAGAACAGCATGAAGATGAGCAACACAATATGAAGTTACATGCCCATTTTGTATGGGTAGGGTAACAGAAAACATAAGTTGTTCAAACATCCAGTACTACCTTATTCCATCAGATAAACCAAACAACTGTTTATCAGGTATCGAGATAATACATAAAAATTGTCTGATCAAATAAAACACACAAATTCAAATACCAAAGACTACAAGTCTTGCTTGAGCTAAGTAATTTTTGAACGAAAACAATAGTAATTTTTAATGGAAAGAAATATTATGCCGAGCATGAGTCCTGATGGACTTAATGGGTAGCTCCTGAAACATTGGCAGGAAGATCAGCTTCTCCTTTATCTTGAACTACTTTGGTTCTTTGACTTCTTTCCAAGCTTCAGCAATGTTGAAGCCAAAGAGACGAATGGTGCGACCTCCGTTGTTGCCAGGCACTGTCTGCTCTGGTGGATTCTCTGCTTCATTCTGTGAGGTGTCTTCCAGTTCTGTTCAAAAAAAAAACTGTGAGGGGAAAGTAGAGAACGTTTTGGAGCCAATGAGATGGGTGGAGGGATGCTCACCATTAGCTGGCACCACTCTCCCTTGTGGTGGATTCTCCGCTTGAGTCTGCAAGGGAATTGCAGGAAGAACACTGCTAGTAGTTGCAGGGAATGAATACCAATCGCCAGCCATAGCAGCTGGGAAATGACCAGTCACAGGATTGCCAGCCATAGCCGTCATCCCTTGAGTTGGCTGGTGCACCGGCATCGACACAGGAGGGGCATGGATGGCACTTCTGCCAGTTAGGAAGAATGGCAAGCGGCGGCTCATGGTATTGGCAGGGGCATCAATAGCAGTAGCATTGTCAGGACGAGGAGTAGAGGAGCTGCTGGCAATGGCATTGCCAGGCACCACTGCTGACTCTTGTCTCCTTGAGAATGAGAAAAATGCAGGATTGATGCTGCGGTGTCCGTCCACTACTGCAATTTGTTCCGGTGGATTCTGCTCTTGATTGTGCAAGGGGGTTGCTAGAAGGATGCTGCTGGTAGTTCCAAGTGACCAACCAGTGGAGGTGTTGGCAGCTGAGAAATGACCAGTCATAGGATTGCCAGACATAGCCATGGTTCCTTGAGGTGGCTGGTGCACTGGCGCCATTGACGCAAGAAGTGAGAGCATGGCGCTTCTGGGAGCACCAGCCGGGATCTGCCAACCCATGGTATTGTAAGGGCCATACAGAGCTGCATCTATGTTGTTGGTCCAAGTCGCTTTGAAGGGCTTTTCCTTACCAGAAGCAGCAGCAGCAACAGCATGGTTAGGGTGCACAATCTTCATGTGGAAACTGAGTTCCTGCGCTGTCCGACGCACATGTTTGCACACTTTGCACTTGTGCAGACCACTCTGCGAGTCTAGCTTTGCCTTGCCCTTCTTTTCCCTGATCTTGTGATGACTAGAAGTGTGGCCTCCTAGCGCCTGGGGTGTGGAGAAGAATCTGTTCTTACACTTAGAGCAATTGTACACCTTGCCACAACCTTTGCTGCTCTCACCTCCAGCAGTAGTAGATGTGCTGTAGGTGTGGCTGCCACTGCCACAGCCAGCAACACCTTTGCCTCCATAGTCGCCATTGCTATAGCCAGAAACACCTTCTCCATAGTCGATGTTGCCATAGCCAACGAGAGATTTGCCACAACTGTTGTTGTTCCTAGCAACAACTTTACCATTGCTATCATATTTAGAGTGAGCAGTAGCTTGACCAGAGCCATTGTTCCTCTTCACTAGATCAGGTGCAGTTTGAGTGGCCGCACTCATAGCGGTGGCAAGAGGAGCTCTTGTGATGGTCACCGCTGCCACAGAAGCAGGAGCTCGTGGAATTGTCATTCCTGCCATTGATGTAGCAGCAGGAGTTGCTTCAGTGTTCACAAATGCTGCAGTCGGATGAGGTGTAGGCATAGGAGTTGCCACGGCCACCGCTGGAGCTGGTGCCATGGATAGAGCCGCCACCGCATTAGGAGCTAGGCCAGGAGCTCCACGAGACCCCATGACGATCACGGGAATGTCATCGCCGCTACTGTCATTCTCTCTGACCTTGTTGTTGTCGTGCATGGTGACCACTATGTTGCGAATAGTGACATTAGACTCAGATCCAGATTTTTTTACCTTAGTAGGGGCAACTCTAGGGAACCTGTTGTGGAGGGCGTGGTTGCCCCATGTTGCATCCAGCGGCTTCACGGTCCTCATCTTTGAATTCTGCTTCTTCCTTCTCTTTGATGTGGGTGCATCCTCCTCAGAGTCGGAGGAGAGGTGGTCATGCTTGTGTGACCTCATGTGTCCACACAGCACCATCTCCTGACCAAATGCCATGGAGCAATCGGCGCAAGCGTAGGGCTGGTCATCCACCGTAGCAACGGTGCCAAGACCAGCTAATCCGAACCTAGCCACCACATGTGAGTGCTGCCGGGGCAAACCACGCTGCTTGGCAGTTGGCTTGTCCCTACCGGGATAGCCCACCAAAGATCTCGATGAAGTTGTGCCCTCAAGGCGGTGGCCAGATTCGGAGAGCTCGTGGTGACTAGATCCAGAGAGCTCATGGCGGCCAGATCTAGAGAGCTCATGGCGGCTAGATCCAGAGAGCTCATGGTAGCTAGATCCGAGCCTAGCCACCTCATGCGAGCACTGTGGTGGCGAACCACACTGCTCGATTGGTGCCTCAGCTTTGCCCTCAACACGGCGGCCAGATCCAGAGAGCTCATGGCTACTAGATCTGGAGAGCCCATGGCTGCCAGATCCAGAGAGCTCGTGGTGTGATACACATGGTGATCCACGACAGAGAGCAGCAGCTTCCGTATCGCCTACTCCAACGGTGTCACCATCATGTAGCCGTGCAGAGACGAGAGGTGGGCAGCCCCTAGTGTTACCCTTTTTTGGTGGTGGTGGTGGTGGTGGCGGCGGCGGTGGTAGCGGCGGCGGTGATGGGAGCGGTTTCTGGTTTGAGTCCATTGGTTGATGGGAGAGACTAGGATCTAATCAAGGAAATAATAAAATCAATATGACATTTGTGCGGTAGAGGCCTATATTTATTATGGATAGCAACAGCTAGATTGCCAACTTTTCAAGTAAGTGTCACTCATTTTCTTAATTCCATATATGCCCCTATGTTGGATTCCTATTACACGACGGATCTTAACTTATGGGTAGCCTACAAAAGCTATGGACATGTCTTTGGTCATTGATAGATAATGATTTGTTATTGTGGGCAAGTGATGCGGCTGATAAGTGAAGAAGCAAAGTATTAGCACTTAGCTTTGGAACCAATATCCCATCTTTTGTGTCATTTTCACTTTTGAGTTTTCATGCATGTAAACACCTTGAATCATATGAGAAATTTTTTTGTTGTTGACACGAAACATGAGAGAACATAAGCATCTAGTAAGTTTCTTTCCATATAAAATGGTACATGCAACTATAGCAAATGCTCCCCTTGCCATAATCAACAAACTGAATACTAACATTGTTTTTCCCAATGGAAAGTCTTCTATGGTGTAGCATAACCATAATACATGCCAAAGTGGTTATTCTCTATCACCCTCAAACTTGATGATGTAGCATGACCATGTAGGCATGTATTGTTGTTGAAATTAAGTGTGAAACGGAGCCATCTTAGAAACTAATTAGGATTGAAGACTATTTATGGTCCTAAAAATATAGATGGTCATAGGAGACTGGGGTTTCTAAGAATTAGAGGATAGCCATGTTGAGTGATGATGACGTAGACATTGTTGGGCCACTTTAGGACTGTGGTTGTGGTCGGATAATGAAGTGAGTATTGTTGTTTCAATCTATATAAAACAAATCATTCAAAGAACGTGTTGACCCTGGCATTATCATTGTTGACCTCGATCGAAGTCCTAGACAATGCATGGCGTTGTTTACTTCCAAAATATTTGGGCCAAAATGCCAAATATTTTGCAACTTCACACTTTAGAAGTAAACGGGCCCGAAAAATTTTGGCCCTGTACTTCGCAGGCCAAAAGCGGCGGCCATAGCCCAGAAATCTATGGCTGCCTCCCTGGCTCCTTATCCATACGACACGCAAAACCCTAACCTGAGCGCTCGCATTCACCCTCTCCCACACCGCACACTGCCCGCCGCCGTGCTCTCCTCCCTCTGGTTCCTTCCCTTGGCCACCGCATATCGATGATGCTCTCCACAGATCTGAGCTCTCCCCCACTAGATCTAGCCTTCTCTAGTTTCCTCCCCTCTAGCACATCAAACATGGTCAGACTTGGCAGCGGCTTCAATGGTGAGCAGGGTGGCTTCAACCCAAGCCACAACACCGGATCTACGGGCGTCGGCGTCACGGGAGACTTCTGGGGCTCCTTTGGTCCAAGCCCGTTCATCTCTGGTGTAGGGTCAAGCAGCTACCCCAACCCGTAGCTAGGGTTCGACGACCTTGACATCAGCGGCGGCCACCAATGGGCAGGAGACGATGTTGACCAGTACGCCGAGCATCTCCGCTGAAGCAGGGACCTCATGTCGCCTCCCGTTCGCGTTCCCACGGTTGGGGCAGCTCGGCGTCCCGCCTTCGGGCCGCCTTGCCACGCCGATGAACCAATGGGTGAAGGGTCGAGATGGTGGACTAGAGGGGGGGTGAATAGTCATTTTTAAAACTTATCGCGTCAGCTAACCGAAATAAGTGCGGAATTAAAACTATTGGTCTAGCCAAGACTATATCCCTCTATCTAAGTTCTCCAGCACCTTGTAAAGGATCCTAAATAAGCAAACAAGGTGCTACCTTAGCAAGTGCTCACCTAACCAATTCTAGGAGCAAGGTCACACAAACCTATGCCACTATTACTTTACAAACAGGGGGAGCTCCTACACAACTAGTAAGCAAAAGCACAAAGCTCCTAAGCTCACTAGCAATGCTCAATAACAAGGCAACTAATGCCAAATTAGAGAGTGCAACTTACTTAGCTACCCAAACTAAGCAAAGTGACTAACAAGGTTACACAAACCAAATTAGCCATGCAAGGGAACTACTTCTAGCTACACAAGCAAGAAGGTAACTAGCAAGCTACACAAGCTAACTAATTACAAGAATAACTACACAAACACAAGTATGTGAATGTAAATACAAGCTTGTGTTAGGGACTTGCAAACCAATGAGAAGAACAAAGTTGACACGATGATTTTCTCCTGAGGTTCACTTGGTTGCCACCAAGCTACGTCCCCGTTGAGACAAGCTCCAAGGTTGCCGACGGTCCTCTTGCTAGTGGTGACCCACAAGTAACACTCTCCCACGTGGAGTTCTTACCACAGGCTCTAACACTTGACCTAGTCGGACCACTTGTCGCCCTTCACCTCTCACTCTACTAGAGTTGCTCTTCGCGCTCCCTACGGGGTGAGCACCGTACCCCTCACAATCTCTTCTCTGGAGCACCGCACAATCTCCTTGCATGCTTTGACAGAGTCACAAGCCACCAAGCTGTCTAGGAGGTGGCAACCTCCAAGAGTAACAAGCACCACCGGTTTGCAACACGAACATCTAGTGCCACTCGATGCAATCTCTTAATGCAATCGCACTAGAATCGCTCACTCACACAATCGGATGATCACTATCAAGCATATGTGAGTTAGAGGGCTCCCAAGCACCACCACACAAGCCACCAAGGCCTTAGTGTGCTCAGCCACCAACCAAAGCCAGCCAACACTTCTATTTAATTATAACCACAAGGGCTCAACTAGCCATTGCCCCTTCACTAGGCAAAACTCGTGGACACCGGACGCGCAGAAGGTGAGCCACCAGACGCTCGAAACCAGCGTCCGATGCTCACGAAGTAACCATGTCTCACTAGCCGTTTGAACTCGACCGTTGCCGCCAATGGCTATCTCGCACGACCACCTAACAAAGTAACACCGAACGTGTCCGGTGCACACCGAACACATACGCAGAGAGGATGTTTTTGATGTTGGGTCACCAGATGCGGGCCACTAGATGCTCTCCTTCATCTGATGCCGCAAGCGCTTCTGCAGAGAACCACCAGACGCACATCACCGGACTCGCTCACGTTACTGTGCGTGGGTCCGGTGTGTATGCCCCAGCAAGTACCACTCACCGGACGTGCAGAGCGCATCCAGTGCAGTGTCTGATGTCTCCGAGGACAGCGTCCGGTGAGTGTTTTCCTAGTAAAAAACACTCCTGCAACTTCTCCAAACTTCCCACTGGCGCAATGGAAAATATGTGTTTCATTTTCTCAAAAGTGTCGAATCCCACCGAGCTTGCGAGAGGGAGAGAGGAACCCAAAGCCCTCTCTACCAGTTTAACCACAACCTCCTTTGCAAAAGTGCTAACACCACCAATGTGCATGTGTGTTAGCATTTCACAAATATTTTCCCAAAGGAGTTAGCCTCCCAACTTGACACACCACTCGATCCTAACATGTATGCAAAGTTAGATCGCTTAAGTGGCACTAGATGACTGATATGCAAACAAGTTTGCCCCTCTTGATAGTACGACCATCTATCCTAAATCCGGTCATAATCTTATCTACACACCTATGATCAGTGAAATAGAAAAGCCCAAGGTTATACCTTTGCCTTCGCTTTCCATTCCATCTCCTCCAATGTTAATGCAACACATGCACCAACCAATCACCAAATGATATGATCCACTTCATATCATCACGTGATTGTATTGGTTCATCGATCTTGACCTCACTTGCTCTTCATCGTTGCCTTGGTCCGTCGGCGCCAAGTCTTGCTCAAGCTTCACCGTCACACTCGGTCCCTCGCTTCAAAGCCTCCAACTTGCCCTTCACTCTTGCAACTGGTCCATCGAGCCAAGCCTCATCTTGATCTTCTCCATCTTGGTCACATGACTCCATGTCATGTCTCATATGCAATGAGCTCCTCCATCATCACATAATCAACTGTGGACTAATCTCCTGTGTATCTCACATAAACACTATTAGTCCACCTAAGTTGTCACTCAATTACCAAAACCAAACAAGGACCTTTCAGTGGGCTTAGCAAATGAAGCCTTCGGCGAGCCGCTGCCGCTTGCAGGGCGTGCCACCCCACCTACTCAACGCACGATAGCCCGGCCACGGGCACACGCTCACGGTGCACAGATGGTCCACGACAACTTCAACCCAGCACCCGACAAGGTACTCTATGCTTTTTACATGTCATGTCGTATTCCATTTCATATCTGTGCTACATTGATTATACTCCAACTAGTTTCATGCCTGATTTATGATAAAGCTACATTGATTTATGTTTGTTGCTATGGCATTACTGAGAGGATCTTGAAGATGTATTATTTTTTCATACTTTTCTGTAGTCACTAGTTTTGGTTGTTCATGTTATCTATAATTGGTGGTGTTCCTTTTCATGGTTTAGGTCCACAAGAGCAATGCAAATTGGACAACCGATAGTTTAATCAAGTACTGCACTTGCTACTTATTAGAGATGCACAATGGCAACTGTCCTGGAGGCCAAATGAACAAATTTGGCTGGAAGGGGTTGAGCAATAGGTACTATGCAGCAACTGGTTTGCTGCATGATAGGGAACAGCTGCCGGGCAAATAGAGGACACTGAAAAAGCTTTGGAGGTTCTGTAACCTAGCACGCTCGCACACTGGCCTAGCTATAGATGCCGATGGATTCATCCATGCTCGTGACAAACGGTGGAATGATAATGCTACGGTAATTGTTCGCTCCACTGAGACATTTGCATTCACAAAGTTGTACAACCCAACAGTTAAACCAAATTGACTTGTTGTAGGAAAGCGAGTTCATGAGGCTCAAGACAACTGGTCTACCTCCGTACTTACCTCAGTTGGATGAGATGTTCAAAGGCAACACAGTTGATGGAACATCATCTTATGTTCCTACTACGACACCAAGAACTGAAGTACATGAAGTTACATCTGATGATGAAGGAGGAGAAGACGAGGACAATGTCACCCCATTGAGCCTTGGGACAAAAACGGCAAGCAACACTAGCACAACTACAACCAGCCCCAACAAGAAGACCAAGAGCCCTGTGGTCAGGGTCATGAACCAGCACATGACCTCAAAGCTAGATGTTGCTAGAGAGAGGCTGGAGATGCAAAAAATATTTTTTAGCAGAAAGCATAGTAGAAGGAGAACGCAAGGTTGGGGATCAACTGGAAGATAGCTGAGTGCTTGAGGATAGCTGAGGAGGAGATGGGCATATCTCGAGACACCCCTACCCTGTTGAACGGGCTGGTTTCTCTGGCTGAAAATAAAGCTCAAATGGATTTGTTCCTTTCCTCAAGTGAGGCAGTCAGGATAAGAATCATCTAGAGGCTCGCCAACAACATTGTGTCGGTGGACCCCTAGAACACCTTACATCTATTGCATGTAGGAACGGTGCACTAGTACCAGTGACCGTGTAGTATGGCCTGTTGGGTATTCTTAACATGATTACCAAAAGTAGACTTAGTTTTCTAATTCTGATAACGGTGCCAAAAATGCCAAACCTATCCCTCACACCACTTAAGCCAAGTTGTCATCCCCAGCATGATATAAGAGACGCGGTATTGAAATATGCAATTGCTCTTCTAAATAAATAATGAATGGGATCTGCAAGCGCACAGATTAATACCGATGTAGCATTTTAACTGGGAAGTATTCCAGGTATCGTTATTTATATTTTTACCACTGGGAAGGGATTAACAATCATCAATATTGATTACAGAATAGAATATGAGATTGAGTATCTATCATTGCATATATCATTGAGAACATTTATCTAACTCTTTCATACAGGGATAAGTGTCACATAAAGATATATGAAGTAATAAATAGTGACAAAGATAATTAATCTAATCAGCATAACTTAGCCACATAATAAATATGATAAGCACCTCAATTAGATATTCTAGAAAGTCATTAGAATGGAATTAGAACGAACTACAAGAATATTTCCTAAGTTATTCTCATCTATATAGTCTAGCATTATCATAGTTAGTGCAAGCATACTTAGCAATCATTGCGAGACAAGACTACGCCCATGCATAGTGATATTAGCAAGGTAAATGAGAAACATAGCAATCACTCCCCTGTAATAAAGTTGCTCTGCCAGCCCAATACACGAGAGGGGGACTATATAAGAATCAATGAAGCTGTCACTATCACGAACTACCCCACGATCTGGCATATTGGGTACAATCACAGATAAATACGGTATAAGCACCACGCCTACACAATATCTATCATTTACCCATGGATCCGATGGATAAACGTTATACGATCCTAAGCATGTATATAGATCCAATCTAACTAAGCCATGTATATAACTATGATAAACTAAGAACAATATAATCTTGAACATAAGCAAGTAGAGCAAAGTCATAAGCAATATATTGGGGTAGAACAAAGTCATATTCATAATATTGAAGAACAAAGATGATTAGAAGAACAATTAGAAGCACAATTAGAGAATTACCAAGAATCCGCTTGACAGATCCGGAAACCAATCGAAGATTGACTCCTTCTAGTTCTAATCCTATGTAGTTATGCTAATCTAGATATCTAGTTGATGTGGTGGCTCTAATATTGATCAGAGGCTTCTTCTCCCTTGAGGAATAATGAATTAGGGTTGAGAGGCTCTCTCCTCTAGGGGCTAGGGGGTCTGGTTTTATAGTCCCCTCAAGTGAACGTGAGCCGTTGGATCAAACCGACAATGATTGGACGGTTATCCTTAATCCTTTAGGTCGGTGGAACATCGTCTGCGAAAAGAGTCCTGATCCAACTCCAGGAGGGGGCAGGCGCCCAGGTCAACTGGGCGAGCGCCCAGTGCCTGGCCCCGTTCGGCCTCCGCTTCCTTCCCGTGGCTTCTGGAGTCTTCTAGATGGTAGAAAATTGCGCGGTGCGTTGATATCTCTATGTAATCCTGACATGTGGGCCTTTCTCCCTTATTTCCTGATAACCCCCTACAGAAACAGATAAACAACAAAACTCGTAGAATTCTGTCAGATCAAACCCTAATTCTAGGTGTTGTTTACATATTGGTCCTTTCTCTTGTTTATTTGATAATTAAAATTAATACTTAAGAACCGTCAACACCCTCATGTGAGCCCACTCAAAGGAGCAGCTTGGAGCGTCTCTCTTGGGCCTCTATCATGCCATATGAGCCTCTTCTCACATCATGGGCCTTGCTTGGGCGTGGGGCCCATTAGTGGTAATTCTCCTTTATTTGTAAAATTAATATCTTTTCACTCCAGACCCCAAATATAGCAAATGATATGTCTGTTTCAATCGTCTCGACGAGCCCGTTGTAATGGTGCAGCCCAAGTCATCATTTGAGATACTTTTATTCAATGATTAGTTTGCCTTTAGCTCTTTTCCTATGTAACCCCTATAAAACATAGATGCACCAAAACTCAAGGAATTTGTTAGTTCAAACCTCTAAACCTATGATCGTGAGCATCTCTTTGCAGTTATAAAAGTTATGTTGATAGTTAAAAATAGGAGTTAACTACCATCAACAAACTCCCGCAAGCTTACCTTTTGCTCGTCCCTGAGCAAAGATAGACTCAGTGATGGATTAGGAGTTGCTACAATGCTTTCACGCCTCACAAGTACACATGTATTCAAACAAGGCCTCCCCTCCGGATTAGAGTGAACTATTCTGACTCAAGACTCACCCATTTTACCTTTCACCATGGGGCTTATAGCTATCACTTAGGTCTTGGGCAGTTAAAAGACAAAACAGTTAAGTCGAGCACTATGCTACCCGCTCTTTGATCAACTATTATTCTAGAGTTTTGCAAGATTTTCAAATAAGACTTAGAGTTTCCTTGTATGACACTTTCTAGTCTTTCATATGTGGTATTTTTGGATCCTCTCCAAGTCAAGTGATTATGCCTTCTCTCTGCTCTCAGAATATGTGGTATTTGTATCACTAAGACATAGTTGCCTTCTCTCTCTCACCCTACTTCTAATTGGCTTATGTGGATCTCATAGGTGGGAAAGACAATTCAAACCTACTTGCATGTATTGCATAGTTAAACCATGGATCCAGAGGAACTAATTATACAATCAAGTAATGCATGTGAGTGAAGTGAAATGAAGTGATAAGAATGAAAGGGGTTATGAGGGGTGATAACTGATGGTGAATATCTAATTCTACATTTGCTCCTTGGGGATAACATACCTCCGTAATCTAAGAACAAGAATTTGGTTCCCTTTCTTTTCTTTTGCATTGGGACTTTTGTCCTCTTTCCTTCTTTTTCTCTTTTTTAGAGATCAGCCATCCCTTTTAATTCAATGATAACAGTAGAGAGTATCAACTGGGATAACTAGGGCTTTATTGGATAAGTAGAATAAGACATTGAATATTTTTAGGTGTCTCCTCCCAGTGTAGGAGTAGAACATTTTCTAAGTGGATGTGGAATGTGTGTGGGTGAATGAAGAAATGTGTACTCCTAGGGTAGGAGCAGCATAGGTGTGTGTCTCCTGGATAGAAACAACACAGAGTGTAGTGCGTATATGTAGGTGGTACTTCTAGGAACAGAAGTAGCACATAGTGAATGTAGTGGATGAAAGTGGTTGCATACTTCTGAGGATAGAAGTAGCTAAGTTCAATGGATGGAGAGCACATAATATTGACTTTAACTGCATGACTAGTTCCTTAGGGTCTACACAACTTAACTATCCTCAATGCTTATAGGTTGAAATATAAGTGGAAAGGTTTTCCTAATTGTTGACGGTAAATAAGTATCAATTTTATATCAACAAGAGAATGGAATAAGGGCAAGAAATAATCACCAACAATAGAATAGAGTTTCAACTGACAGATTTCCATAGGTTATGGTGAATGTCTGTTTCTGCAGGTGCCGACGAAAGCTAGTCGGCAGTCTACCTTGGGGTATACCCACGGTAGTAGTTTATTGGCAGATAGGTGCGCAAGCTACGAACTTGATGGTGACGCAAGACACAGACAAGGTTTTTATCCAGGTTCGGCTGCCGTGTGGGCATAATACCTACGTCCTGCGTCTGATTGTATTGATCTGAGATGAGTTCAATTGTTCTGTCTAAGGTGGTCCCTTGCCTCCCTTTATATACTCTAGAGGGTAGGGTTACAGATCTGGAAACTAATCCTAGTCGGTTACAATTGTCATAGATAATATGATATCAATCCCTATTTTAACTGACTAGAATCCTACTTGATCTCCACGTCTTGTTTCCCTGTGCGAAACTCCAAGCAGTTCGATTAAGCCTCGAGCTGTCTCGTAATGGGCCAAATCTCCTGGCCCAAGCCTAGCCGTAAGGGTATAGGGGTTTATACCCCCACAGCTAGTCCCCGAGCTCCATGTATTATGATGTAACAGGCCGTCTTGAACTTCTTTGACCAGTGATGCTCGACGTCTCCAACCAACAGGAAAATCGCCCGAACAGTTGCAACGGTATGTTTACCAACCAAAAACAGTTGATCCACATCAACATCGAAGAAGCAGGTTTGTTCGAATAATGCATGTTGCTCTTAACTAAAAAAGATTTCTTTTGTAATGAAGTGTGCCCACTTTACTTTTCTGAAAAGTGTAGTATTTCAAAAAGCAAGCATATTCACCTCAAGGTGAAGTGTGCCCACTTAGTCCCCAAGCCTAGTAGTAGGTGACGTAGTCATGTGGTGCTAGGGTCTAAAAGAGAAAATTTCTCATAAAGACTTTGATACTCAGATGCATCGTCACATGCATCGTACCGATGTAGTCCTCGAGCTTGCTGGAAGGCGAAGTATGAACCTTGTAGCAAGGTCTAAAAGATTAAAATCACCCCTCAACTGTATGCAGAGCCAACTCGTATGTAATTGATAATCAACATAAATCCTCTGCTTCAAAAACAGAGTAATCGACCAATCCCCGAGCATACCATGCTCAGTCGTTGATGCAGTCCACAGTCACATTAAGCAGAATGGTCGACCAGTCCCTGAGCATACAATGCTCGGTGGTCGGTGCAATCCCGCTTCATTGGGCAGACTGGTCGACCAGTCCCCGAGCATATCATGCTCGGTGGTCGGTGCAGTCCCCAGCTTCATTAGGTAGACTAGTCGACCAGTCCCTGAGCATACCGCGCTCGGTGGTCGGTGCAGTCCCACTTCATTGGGCAGACTAGTTGACCAATCCCCGAGCATATCGTGCTTGGTGGCCGGTGCAGTCCCCAGCTTTTGGATGAATCCAAACAAACTCTTATCCTTAATAAAGCCATTTGTTTAAATTTTAAATCGTCATATCCCTTCATTAATTTGTGACGTGACAAGGCGTCTGGCCATCTTGTCAGTTCGGCGCGTGAAAAGGGGTGCCATCTGACAGCACAACCATTCATCACATGGACCGAAACAAAAGTAGTTCCAACAATCATTAAAAAATGCGACAAATTTACTACAACAGAAATTGGAAACTGAAATGCAATTCTTGCTGCATAAACCACACATTTCCCTAAGATTTGGGAAGTGGAAGAGGTGGTTCCTCCATTATAAATAGCCGAAGTGGCGTAGTGCTAGATCTTCACCCAGCAGTTGCATACCAGCTCTTGCCTTCGTCTTCTTTGCTCCTTCCTTGTGCACTAGGTCCAATTTGTGCTTTCTTGAGCAAGATGGCCAAGAGTGACTCCAAGAAGAGGGCTGAAATGATGGCGAAGGAGTGGAAGAAGTCCCGGTGCACTCCCAAATCCCTTAACGACCTTGTTGAGATGGGATTGCTGCACAACTAGGAGCTCGGCGGCTGGAGGGCGCTAGCGAGAGAAAGCTACCCAGACCCTAGAGTCGATGTGATTTGTCTTTGAAGATTTTTTAAGAGGGCTTTTAGGGTGCCGGTGCAATCCATTTCTTCAGGGCTTGCTTCTCTACTATGAGATTGCGATTTGCAATCTGCACCCAAACTCGATTCTTCTAGTAGCAACTTTCATTCATCTTTGCGAGGCTTATGTGGGGATCGAACCACACTTCGATTTGTTTTGTTACCTTTTCTGCTTGAGAAAGAAAGGAACAGTTAGAGACTCCAAGATTGTAGGTGGAGTATACCTCAATCTGCATGACGGGATGAAGAACTGCTATCTCAGCTACCCCTAGAACACATCCCTTACTAAATGATATAGCAAGTGGTTCTATATTCGAGAAGAGCCAGGGAGTGCCACGTTCTGCGACGTTGGCTACATTCTAGAGAAGAGGACCAGCTGGACAGACTGACCACAGTACACCGATCAGGTGGAAGAGTTGATGAACCTGATCGAGTGGTCGTGTTTGGATGGTCCTAGTGTGGTTGGCAACTTCCTCAGCCGACGAGTTCTACCATGCCAGAGGAGGGTCCACTCAGCCTATGAGTACCAGGGAAGCCAGGACTCGACCAGGATGCACAAGGACAACCTAGAAAAGCCAGAAATTCAGCGCCAGATCAACGAGCTATTCAATCTTGCGGATAGCAGCTTCGTACGCAGTGACAACCAAATATATGCGTACAAATTGGGTCGACCAGCTCCGAAGGTAAGTAATGAATTTACTCATCTTGACATTTTGTTTACTGTCGTTCTCTTCCGCTGACATCTTATTGCCATCGCGTTGCAGATCAGAGATATTAACCGAGCGTCAGTGTATGTATCACTGGCGCCTAGCATGGAGCACCCGGCAGGGGTAGACCCGCCTATGGACAATGCTGCTCGGTGTTTCCAACACACCAGCAGTGATGAAGATGATAATCGATCGGCACCGATTACCGATGATAGGGTCGCCGGCAAGAGGCCAATGGCTCAGGAGCCATCCCGAGCAAGAGCAGCGCCAGGAGAATCGGCGCAAGGGCCCTCAACCGGCCATGGCTCAGCCTCGGGAGCTCAGGCATTGTCGACGAAAGCTAGTCAGCAGTCTACCTTGGGGTATACCCACGGTAGTAGTTTATCGGTAGACGGTGCGCAAGCTACGAACTTGATGGTGATGCAAGACACGGACAAGGTTTTTATCCAGGTTCGGCCGCCGTGTGGGCGTAATACCTACGTCCTGCGTCTGATTGTATTGGATTGTATTGAGAGAATAATCTGTCTTAGGGGGGTCCCTTGCCCCTCCTTATATAGTCCGGAGAGCAAGGTTACAGATCTGGAAACTAATCCTAGTCGGTTACAATTGCCATAGATAGTTTGATATCAATTCCTATTCTAACCGACTAGAATCCTGCTTGATCTCCACGTCTTGTTTCCTTGCGCGA
Source organism: Sorghum bicolor (assembly GCF_000003195.3). Lineage (NCBI taxonomy): Eukaryota > Viridiplantae > Streptophyta > Magnoliopsida > Poales > Poaceae > Sorghum > Sorghum bicolor. The sequence continues at coordinate 16,729,665 of NC_012874.2, forward strand.
AACCCCGAGCGACAGGATCAAGCTTCGAACTTGTCTCGTAATGGGCCAAGCCTCCTGGCCCAAGTCTAGCCGTAAGGGTATAGGGGTTTATACCCCCACAGCTAGTCCCCGAGCACCATGTATTGTGAAGTAACACGCCGTCTTGAGCTTCGTCGACCAGTGAAACTTGACGTCTTCAATGGGCAGGAAAGTCGCCTAAACAGTTGCAACGATGTTTTGACCAACTCAAAAGACAGTTGACCGATATTGACATCGAAGAAGCAGGTTGTTCGAAGAATGCATGGTGCTCTAAATCAGAAAAGATTTCTTTTCTGGTGAAGTGTGCCCACTTTACTTTCCTAACAAGTATAGACCTCAGCAATTCAAGCATATTCACCGCAAGGTGAAGTGTGCCCACTTAGTCCCCGAGCCTGGTAGGTGGCGTAGATACGTGGTGCTAGGGTCAGAAGAAAAATCCTCAGAAAAATTCTGAAACTAAGATGCATCGCCAGATGCATCGTACCGATGTAGTCTCCGAGCTTGCTAGAAGGCGAAGTATGAGCCTTGTAGCAAGGTCTAAAAAAAATTAAAATTATCCAGTCCGCGAGCATCTCATGCTTGTTTGCCATCGGATAGACTTATCAACCAGTCTCGAGAAGATAACACCTAGGTGGTTGGTATAGTCCTTAATTCTTCAAAACTGGCGGGCTGGTCGACCAGTCCCCGAGCGTACAGTGCTTGGTGGTCGGTGCGGCCCCCAGATCTCCGAACTGGCGGACTGGATGACCAGTCCCCGAGCATACAGTGCTCGGTGGTCGGTGCAGTCCCCAGATCTCCAAACTGGCGGACTGGATGACCAGTCCCCGAGCATACAGTGCTCGGTGGTCGGTGCAGTCCCCAGATCTCCAAACTGGCGGTCTGGACGACCAGTCCCCGAGCATACAGTGCTCGGTGGTCGGTGCAGTCCCCAGATCTCCAAACTGGTGGAATGGACGACCAGTCCCCGAGCATACAGTGCTCGGTGGTCGGTGCAGTCCCCAGGGACGTTGATCCTCCACCGATGTTTGTCTTGTTATTTTGAAAAAAAAAGCATCTTACCACATAAATGAGTGACGTGACAAGACCCCCTGACGCATTGTCAGATGGTTGCGTGAAAAGGTGTGCCTGGTAACTGTGCAGCCGCTCTTTGTGCGGTCCGAGAAAAGGAAACTATCAATTATACGAAAAGGCCGCCGTATTAACTGCGGGTAAATGTTAAAAACCGAAACGCCGCGTCCGCCGTTGGGCCCGCCCACTTCCCAAGAATGGGGGAAGTGGGAGGGGTGGAGTTGTTGCTTATAAAAGCTTGACATTGCCCTCGTATTGCTTACCCCGCCATTGCCTTCAAGCTTTCCACTCTTGCCTTCTGCAATCACCATCAGTCCGCCCAACTCACACCCATTCCCGCAGAGTCAATGGCGAAGACCGACTCCAAAAAGAGGGCCGAACTAATGGCCAAGGAGTGGAAGAAGTCCCGGAGCAGCGTGAGGTCCCTCAACGACCTCGTCGGCATGGGGCTACTGCACAGCCAAGAGCTCAGCGGGTGGAGGGCACCAGAGGGGGAGAGCTACCCCGACCCCCGAGCCGGTGAGATCATGGTTTTTGAAGATTTTTTCAAGAGGGGTTTTGGGGTTCCTGTCCATCCTTTTCTCCAGGGGCTTCTTCTTTACTATGAGATCGGGATCTGCAATCTGCACCCGAACTCGATTCTTATTATTTCCACTTTTATCCATCTGTGCGAGGCCTATGTTGGGATAGAGCCGCAGTTCGATCTTTTCCGCTACCTTTTCTATTTGAGGAAGAAGGGAGCGGTTGGAGGCTCCAAGATTGCAGGTGGAGTATACCCCAATCTTCGTGATGGCATGAAGAACCGGTATCTCAGCTGTACGTGGAACACTTCTCTCACCGAATGGTACAAAAAGTGGTTTTACGTCAGAGAAGAGCCGGGCAGCTCCACGTTCTCCGACGTGGGGTACATTCCCGAGAAGAGGGTCAGTTGGACAGACCGCCCGGAGTTCGCCGGCCAGGTAGAAGACCTGTTGAAGCTGATCGACTGGTCGCGTTTAGATGGGCTAGGAGTGGTCGGCAACTTCATCTGCTGTCGGGTGATGCCCTGCCAGAAGAGGGTGCACTCGGCGTACGAGTACGCTGGGAGCCAGGACCCGACCAGGATGAGCTCTAAGGTCTTGGAGAAGGCGGAAGTGCAACAGCTGTTGAACGAGCTGTTCAACTTTGCATACAACAGCTTCGTTCGAAGCGGTGATCGGGTGCAGGCCTTCAAGCTGGAGCGACCAGCTCCTAAGGTAATGTTACTAACTGATGTTGCCTCCTTAGTTCTTGTTCTTCCTAGTTGTTGACTTATCTTTGTTATTGTTGCAGATTGGAGACGTTGACCGGTGCACAGTGTACGTATCACTGGCACCTGGCATGGTGAATCCCGCGGGGGAAGACCCGCCAGAAGACGACGCTACTCGGTGCGCTCGGTACACCAGCAGTGAGGAGGAGCATAACCATCTCGCCTCGACCACCAAAGACAGAGTGGCGGGGAAAAGGCCACTGGCGGCGGACCCCTCCCCTGCGGCAATGCTGCCGGCAGAGAGCAGCCAGGCGCCAAAGCATCGTCGGCTTGTCCGCATCGCTGATGACGACGACGAGGAGGAGGAGGCCGCGCCGTCGTTGGTCCGGAGGCCGCGCAGTCGTCCGGACGTTGCGCCGCCCACCACTGGTCAGGTGACCAGTGACCTGCCTGCACCGCATGTCAAGCTGACGCGCGTCGTAGAGACAGGGGCGCAGGTACCGACTGGTAGGACCAGGAGGAGGTTCACCACGACACACCGGCGCTCTGACCTGTGAGTTTTAAATCTTACTTTCGTGCTGCGATGTTTTGCGTTTTGTTGCTGTGTTTTTGACATTGTTTAAATGTCATCTTATTGTTAGCACGGCGTCGGACGTCGATCCTGACTCTGGCCATAGGGTGGCCGAGCCCGTTGCTGCTGCTGGGGACGCCGCGCCGCAGACCACAGAGCAGCCCGCGGCAACAACCGCGGCTGAGAGCGCCGAGCAGCATCCGGCCTCGGCAAAGGCCGCGACGAGCACCCCGACGAGGGATGAGGAAGCTACAAGGACGCCTCCCCTGAGTAACGTCGTGGAGGAGGAAGACAGAGCCCCAACTCCTCCACCAGCCAAATAGAGGAGAGTCCCAACACTGCCCCGGGCAGGGGCCTCTTCGCCCGTAGGCTCCCCTGGCCTAGACCGGGGGCCAGTGATGCCTGCGACCATAGCCGGTGGTAGTGCGGCGAACGAGGAGACCCAGGCAGCCTCTGACGACGACATGGAGGAAATTGAAGGTCATCCCCGTGATGGCCGCCAGCACGTCTACGTGTGGCGCCAATGCGGGGACCACTTCATCAGACACGAGGAGCTCGCGGAGACGGAAGAGGCCGCGAGGGTGGAGCGCGCGGCAAAGCGTCTCGTGGACGAGGTTAAGGTAAGTGGTTCCCTGTCTGCTGCTCGACGCTTATGCGCTATGTTACTGTGTTCGACATGTGTTCTTGTTGCAGGGCGCGATGAAAACGGCGAAGTACCGGAAGAGGTGCTTCGACTAAATTGAGGGCATTGTGGCCGAGAACAAGGCCCTGTCCGCGGAGGTGGATCGGCTTCGGTCGGAAGTTGGGGAGAAGGTGGCCGAGATGAGTGCTCAGGAAGAGCGCCATCTCGACCTCACTCGGCATTTAGCCGACCAGTATCAGCAAAGGACAGGTCAGTCGCATACTCTGAGCAGCTGTATGTAGCCGCGTGGTTAGTTTTGTTGACCAAGGGATTGTTCCTGTAGACTTGGAGGAGGAGGTTGCGCGCCTCCGGCAAGAGAAGGAGCAACTCGGTCAAGAGCTTGCCGGGGCGCTGGAGGCCGGGCGCCGAGCAGGCGAGGAGCTAAGCCACAGGAATCGGGAGTTGTGTGGTAATAACCGTGCCACCCCCTATTTATTTGGTTGCTCGACGTTCCTTTCCTTGTTCTTGAACTGTCCTCTTGCTTGGTTTGTAGTGCTCAAGGTGAATACCAAGAAGCATTTAGACGATCTAGTCAAGGATCGGGACTCCTGGAAGACCAACTGCATTAAGCTTTGGAAAGGAGTAGCCCCGGATCTGGACTTGATCAGCCCCATGCTTCCTGAAGACCAGCCTCGCACACCGAGACTGACGCCAGTCGAGAAGGCGCAACGGGCGTGGGACTGGCTCCAGCAGTTCGTCAAGGACGCCGGGGAGTTCGCCGGTGCGCATGTCCTCAGCATGGTGCGCGCCCACTATCCCCTGGTCGACCTGTCCAGGCTGGAGACGGGGTACCCCAAGGAAGTTGGCCCGCAGGAGGCAGACGACCTTCGAGCTGGCCTGCTTGACTTGTCATCGACAGTGATCGGCGACATCAACCTATGCGGGACGGCCACTCCCCCCGACCAGCCGGGGTCAGACAGATCGGCCAGGGAGTTGTCGGTGGCGTCCATTGCCGGAGATGGGCGGTCGACGCCTGCGGTCTCGACCAGCCAGGCGCCGGTGGCCCCGACCCCTCAGTCTGGGCAGCAAGGCTAGGCGGGTGATCAGCCCGAGCAGTAGGCCTGTAGGATAGTCTGTAGGAGTAGACTAGTAACTACCCGGCGGGGTGTTTATTGTAAACTCTGTATGTAAAGTTTGTAATAAAGTTTGATTTTGTCATGACCATGATTTTGAGCGTTGTAATGTTATCTGAGTGATGTATCACTGTGTTTGATTGATAGTCGTTAAGAATCTTCGCCGAAGAGGAAGATTGTTGTGCTCGTCGAAAGCTCTGCGTGTAAACAATGTATAGCGAAAAAGGAAAACTTTTATTATTGCTAATTATAAGAAACTTACAGGCAAAAGGTACTTGAACTTATGGATAAAAATGGCGCAGTTTGTCTATGTGCCAAGAATTAGGCATGCGTGTTCCGTCTGGATACGCCAGTCTGTAGGACGTAGAACGTGTGACTTCGGCGACCACAAAGGGTCCTTCCCAAGGTGTGGATAACTTGTGCGTTCCTTCCTAGCTTGTTTTCCACTTGAGTACCAGATCACCGACCACGAAAGAACGGTCTTTGATGTTCCTGTTGTGGTATCGCCTGATGGCTTCGAGATACTTTGCTGTTCGAAGACATGAAATTAGACGCTTTTCCTCCATGCAGTTGATTTCGAGCCCCCTGGCGTCGTCAGCCGTTGATTGGTTGAAGTTTTCAACTCTTGGAGATCTGAAGGTTACATCAGACGGGAGCACTGTCTTAGAGCCATAAACCATGAAGTAGGGTGATACGCCTGTATTGCGACTGGCCTGTGTTCGGAGACCCCAGACCACGGCCGGTAACTCTTTCATCCATTGACCCCGTTCGCGCGTTCTACTTGACCATTTGCCCATGGGTGAGCTACTAATACGTATTTTATGACTATGCCTCTGTCATCGCAGAAGTCCCAGAACGTAGTGCCAGTGAACTGAGTGCCCAGGTCAGTGATTATACTGTTGGGGATCCTGAATCTGTGTATGATTTGATTGAGGAACTCCACAGCTTTCTTGAAGGTTGCTTTGACCAGTGGCATGTATTCGATCCACTTCGAGAATTTGTCGATTAACACGAAGATGAACTTGAAGTTGCCGGGAGCCGGTTTAAATGGCCCGATCATGTCGAGGCCCTAGCAGGCGAAAGGCCAGGATGACGGAATAGTTTGAATCTCATGAGCAGGTACGTGGGTCCTCTTAGCGATGAACTGGTATCCTTCACAATGTCGGACCAGTTTTTCTGCGTCGACGACCACGGTTGGCCAGTAGAAACCTGCTCGGAAAGCCTTCCCGACCAGTGTTCTGGAGGCCGCGTGGTTGCCGCAGGATCCGGCGTGTATGTCGTCCAAGAGCTTGATGCCATCATCTTGGGATATGCATTTGAGCAGCACTTCAGAACTTGCATTTTTTTGCATAAGTTTGCCGTCCACCAGTATGTAATTCTTTGATCGCCGAATGAGGCGCTCGTTCTCCGTTTTATCCTGAAAGCCCGACCCGTCCGATATATACCCGATGAACTGGGTGCGCCAATCACGGCTGCCGGTTGTCAGAGTAGCGTCGTTTATGAGCATTGCCTCATTAGGTTGCTTTTCGACCAGGTCTGTGCCCACACTTGGCTCATGGATGTCCTGGACGAAAACACCTCGCGGGATCTGGGCCCGAGATGACCCTAACTTTGACAGCGCATCCGCTGCCTGGTTCTTATCCCGGACCACGTGGATGTACTCTATGCCATAGAAGTTGGACTCCCATTTGCGGATTTCTTTGCAGTAGAGGTCCATCTTCTCGTGGGTTGCGTCCCATTCCTTGTTGAGCTGGTTGATAACTAAAGCGGAGTCGCCATGGACGTAGAGGCGTTTGACTCCCAACTCAATGGCTAGTTGAATGCCATGCAGGCATGCTTCATACTCAGCGACGTTGTTTGACGCCGGAAAGAGGATCCTAAGGACGTAGCGCAGTTTGTCCTTGTTAGGCGACACGAAAAGTATCCCAGCACTGGCGCCGTTGATGTTCAAGGACCCGTCGAAGAACATTGACCAGTGGTCGGAGACGTCAGAAACGGGAGGCTCGTTGAGATCCGTCCACTCTGCGATGAAATCGACCAGGGCCTGAGACTTGACTGTGGTGCGGCTCTGGAAATCTAGGGAGAATGGGCATAATTCCATTGCCCATTTTACAATTCTGCCGTTGGCATCTTTATTGCGCAGAATATCCCCAAGAGGGAAACTGGTGGTTACCAAGACCCGATGGCCGTCGAAGTAGTGCTTTAGCTTCCTCGACGTTATTAGAATAGCGTATATGAGCTTCTGTATTTGTGGGTATCTGGCCTTGGACTCGTTTAAGACTTCGCTTATGAAATAAACGGGTCTCTAGACCTTGTAGACGTGACCTGGCTCGTCTCGCTCGACCACTATTGCCATGGAGACAACCCTGTCGGTTGCTGCAATGTAAAGGAGTAGGTCTTCATTGGGCTGAGACGCTGTGAGAACAGGCAGTGAGGTGAGGAAAGTCTTGAGCTGGGTGAACGCAGCGTCAGCTTCCTCTATCTAGGAAAATTTTTCCGACGCCTTCAAGAGTTTGAAGAAAGGGAGGCCTTTTTCTACTAGTCTTGAGATGAAGCGGCTGAGAGCAGCCATACATCCGGTGAGCTTCTAAATATCCTTGACATTCTTGGGTGGTCGCATGTCGAGCACTGCTTTTACTTTTGAAGGATTCGGTCGTATGCCGTCGCGGCTGATGACGTTGCCGAGTAGTAGACCAGAAGGGACCCCAAAGATGCACTTTTGGGGGTTAAGCTTCCACTTGTACTTGTTTAGTGCCTTAAAGGTTCGGTCTAAGTTGTTGATTAGGGTGCTTGCATCCCTTGTTTTGACGACGACGTCGTCTACATAAGCCTCGACGAGGTCATCACGAATCTCGTCGTGGAGGCATTGTTGGATGGCCCGTTGATAGGTGGCTCCGGCGTTTTTGAGTCCGAAGGACATGGTCGTGTAGCAGTATGCGCCAAAAGGAGTAATAAAAGATGTTTTGATCTGATCATCTTCCTTTAGCGAGATCTGGTGATAACTAGAGTAGCAGTCTAGAAAAGAGAGGAGTTCGCATCCGGCCGTTGAGTCGACCACCTCGTCGATGCGAGGGAGACCAAAAGGATCTTTAGGACAGTGTTTATTGAGATCAGTGTAATCAACGCACATTCTCCATTCATTATTCTTTTTGCGTACAAGAACCGGATTGGCGAGCCAATCGGGATGATACACTTCTTTTATAAATCCGGCTGCTAGAAGCCGTGTTATTTCTATCCTAATAGCCTCCTTTTTGTCACGAGCGAACCGTCGCAGATTTTGCTTGATGGGTCTTGCGGTTTTCGAGACATTTAAGGAGTGCTCGATCAGGTTTCGTGGGACGCCGGGCATGTCTGCGAATTTCCATGCGAAAACGCTCACGTTGTCCCTTAGAAAACTGACGAGCGTGTCTTCCTATTTAGGGTCTAGATTGGCCCCGATGAGGGCCGTCTTCTCGGGGCTGCCGTCGACCAGCTGTACTTCCTTGTATTCCTTGGACTTTGAATTCTTCCTAGCGGTCTCCTGCTCGGGTAGTCGGAGCTGGTCAGGGGGGAGCTGTGCAGCTTGGGCTACTGTTTCTGCCATGCGGATTGAAAAATCGATTGCTTCGGTGATCTTGAAGCTTTCCTCCTCGCAAGTGTATGCAGTGTAGACATTGCCCCTGACAGTTAGGACGCCCTTCTCTATAGGCATTTTGAGGACCAAGTATGAGTAATGTGGAACTGCCATGAACTTTGTCAGCGATGGTCGGCCCAGTATAGCATGGTAGGTTCCATCAAAGTCGGCGACCACAAAGTTGATGAACTCTGTTCGAAAGTGGTCGGATGTGCCGAATTGGACAGGCAGTGTTATCTGTCTGAGGGGCTCTGAACTTTGACCTAGCAAGACTCCCCAGAATTGAGCGTCGTAAGGCTTTAGCTGTACCGGGGTTATCTTGAGAGCTTGTCGATGAAAGCTTGGCGTAGTTCTTCCCAAGAGTCGAAGGAGTCCTCAGGCAGGCCTAGGAGCCACTGGTGACCAGCCTGGTCAAGGACGACTGGGAAGTAGTTGGCCATGACGTGCTCATCTCCTGCTGCTGAACGGATGCGATCTCGTGGAGAGTGATCCAGTTCTCTGGGTTTTCCTTGCCGTCGTATTTTTTGAGTTTCTCGAGCTTGAAATTGTGGGGCCACACGACCTGGCGGAGGTGTGAGGAGAACTGTCTCAGGCCCGGGGGGCCGTGCGTTGCATCGTACTCAATACGACGCAGGTTTTCATGAACTGCTCTCTCCATGGCGCGCCTGTTGATGCGGTCCCGAGCGTCCTTGGGAGGGATGTTGTATCGAAGATCCCTATGCTGGTTTACTTCCTGACCACGCCCGTGATTCTGCTCGCGGTAGCCGCCAGCGTCCTGACCGCCATCGTCACGCCGTGAATCTTTTCGATGATTGTTGGGGGAACAGCTGTGGTGGTGCCCGTTGGGTTGTGGTGAGGTCCGGTTGCGATGGGTCTGGTCGGAGGAGACCTCTGCGTAGAAGATAGCTTGGACTCTTTTGAGCAGAGTGGCTGTCTGTCCCATCGCGGCGATCAGGTGTGCGCGAACGCTAGATCGGATGCCCTAGCATTCGGGAGTATCAGAGAGTCGATCTATGTTGGCCATGGCAACAGCCACGTTGGCGCTTGGCGTTTTGTAGACTTGTTGATCTCCGACCATGTCGAAAGCGTCGGTGAGATTATGCGGCGGGAGTTGGCGCTCCTCGTCCGCGCGTCGTCGGGCGCGGTCGGCATTGCGCTGCTCGCGGAGCTGCCTCTGCTCGTCTGTTTCTCCATCAACGACCGGCTCATCGTTGCTGACATTGAAGACGAGGTCTCCTCACCGGGGTGGAAAGACCGGGAAGCGAGAGAAACCCGGAGGATACGGTGGTAAATCCAGGTTGTAGTCCTCGTCCTCGGAGTTTATGACTTTGGTGGGAACGCGCCCAGTGCTGGAGTTTGTGCTGGAAGCCTGGCCGTCCCGTACTTCTCGGATCGTCACCATGTTGACGTAGTGACGAGCTGGTCGACCGCTTTGTTTTGGTAACCAACCAGCCTCGTTAAAAAGGGATTAGATGTGCCGCGAGTAGGGAACAGTCGAGTTTTTCAGACCGTAAGGATAACCTTGATCTGGATCAACTTCAAGTTTTACGGACCGTCCTGAGGGGGTTGAGGTTATCGTCAGAGACATTCCCAGCCGTTCGTGTGTGACGACACGAGTTGGCCGGTAGGAGTTGAAAAAATCCGTTGGCGCGGCTTGATCAAGCTAACGCGAGATCCCATCTACTAGTCGGGAAGCTTCGAGAAGCTTGAGATCGGTGCGATCAAGGGCTCGGAGAAGGTCCGAGCCATCGATCTTCTTTCCCTTGTAGCGCAGAAGAGGTGGTCGGGTGCTTGGTGCCAGTGTCTGCGTGGTCAGAGCCGACGCCGCCGTCATCCCAGATTGGATCTGGGTTTCTTCCGAAACCGTGGCCGTGAGGCCACCGCCGCGAGTTGTCCACGTAATCTGGCCGACGGTGAACGTGAGGCCTTCAGGCAAGGCTGCGGAAGCTGGAACGATGACCATCTTGTTCGCCGAAAAAGCTATACGCACACCCCCTACCTGGCGCGCCACTGTCGACGAAAGCTAGTCGGCAGTCTACCTTGGGGTATACCCACGGTAGTAGTTTATCGGTAGACGGTGCGCAAGCTACGAACTTGATGGTGACGCAAGACACGGACAAGGTTTTTATCCAGGTTCGGCCGCCGTGTGGGCGTAGTACCTACGTCATGCGTCTGATTGTATTGGATTGTATTGAGAGAATAATCTGTCTTAGGGAGGTCCCTTGCCCCTCCTTATATAGTCCGGAGAGCAGGGTTACAGATCTGGAAACTAATCCTAGTCGGTTACAATTGCCATAGATAGTTTGATATCAATTCCTATTCTAACCAACTAGAATCCTGCTTGATCTCCACGTCTTGTTTCCTTGCGCGAAACCCCGAGCAACAGGATCAAGCTTCGAACTTGTCTCGTAATGGGCCAAGCCTCCTGGCCCAAGTCTAGCCGTAAGGGTATAAGGGTTTATACCCCCACAGGCATCGAAGCATCGACGACTACTCTGAGTCATTGACGACGAGGAGGAGGAAGAGGAGACAGCCCCAACCCTGGTCTGCAAGCCGTGGAGCCACCCAGAAGCGGTCCCAGCTCCTGTCGAACGAGCTACCAAAGACCCACCCACCGCACATGCCCCTGTCGAGCAGGCGTGCCCAGACTAGGCAGAACCAGCAGCGGCCATTGGCCGTGCCATGCAGAGGATCTTCTCAACGTCGCATAGGAGCTCCAACCTATAAGTAGAAAGATACAGCTATGTCTTTCATAATGGTAAAATTCTAGCATGTTAATAATTTGATGGATCTTGTATCGCGGCCTCAGATGTTGACCCTAGTGCTGTTTTGGGCTTAGGGCCATCTAAGCTAGCCACTATGGAGCAGACCATCACGGGAGGAGCCGCCACAGAGCAGCCTACTGCTCAACCCACAGCTGTTCAGACTATTGAAGAAGTCGCCGCGGACGCCCCAGCCTGGGAGCAGATTGATGTGGCTGTCTCGACCAGGGAAGGGAGCAGTAGAGCGGAAGAGGAGGTCAGAGCTCCATCCCCTGTTCGAGTAGGGGAGCCATCCGCCGAAGTTGGAGCACCAGACGGCGCACCTGACCTTGGGAAGGGACCGATGACATCCTCGACCATGGTGGGGAGGAGCGCGCAGGGTGAGGAGGCCCAAGCCAACTCCGAGGACGAAGTGGAGGAGATCCAGGGGCATCCCCGTGATGGTTGCCAACACATTTATGTCTGGCGTCAGCGCGGGGACCACTGGGCTGGTCATGAGGAAATCGCAGAGGTTGAAGAGGCAGAGAGAGTGGAACGAGCCACCAAATGTCTTGTCAGCAAAGTGAAGGTGAGTGATCCCCTAACTTGTAAATATGAAGTGCTATCATAATTTTGTAACGTGCGTATGGGTGTACGCAATCCGCAGGATGCAATGAAGATGGCGAAATATTGTACAAGACGTTTCGACCAAATTGACAGGATCGTGGCCGAGAACAAGGCCTTGACTGGGGAGGTGGACCGCCTTCGGCTGGAGGCCAAGAAGGAGGCCAAGGAGAAAGCTGCTCAAGAAGAGCGAGTGTTGGACATGTCCCAGTGACTAGCCGACAAGGATCGCGAGAAAAGGGGTAAGACTGGCCATTAGCACCAATCGTTATGCATGGTATTTTTGTTTTGGCTGATATAACAATGACTACTGTAGGTCTGGAGGAAGAACTAGAGTGCCTCTGGAAGGAGAGAGACCAACTCGACCAGGAACGTTCTCACATATTGGAGAGCGATAGCAAGGCTGGGTAAGAGCTGAAGACAAGGAACCAAGAGTTGACTGGTAAGACCAGACTTGTTGGGAGGATTAAAAACTCTTTTGTTTTTGTGGCCCGTTGTTAACTTCCCTTGTTTTGCCCTTGTCGTAGTGCTAAAGGCCAACACTAAAAAGCATATCTAAGACCTTGTGAAGGACAGAGACTCATGGAAGAGTGAGTGCCTCTAGATCTGGAGAGGTGTAGGCTCGGTGCTAGACCTTATCAGTCCAGAGCTGCCCAAAGACCAGCCTCGCGCATAGAGTCTGGGCCCGGTTGAGAAGGCACAGCACGCGTGGAGTTGGCTTCACTAGTTCGTCAAGAATGCTGGAGAGTACACCGGAGCGCACGTCCTGAGCATGGTACGTGCCCACTACCCCTAATCGACCTGTCCCGCTTAGAGGGAGGGTACCCCAAGGAGGTCGGTCCAAAGGAGGCGGATGACCTTCGTGTAAGTCTTCTAGACCTATCGTCAACTGTGATTGGCGACATTAACCTCTGCGGGACGTCCACTCCACCCAACCAACCAGGTTCAGAGAGGTCGACCAGGGAGTGGTCAGAGTCGTCCGCTGCGGGAGATGGGCAGTCGGCACCTGCGGTCTCGACCAACCAGGCGTGGTGGCCCCGACCTCTTCGACGGTGTCAAAGGCTCGTGCCAGCGAGCAGCCCGGGCAACGAGCTCTACAGTAGTCTGTAGGTTAAGACTAGGACCACCTAGAGGTGCTTTTTATTGTAAACTTTGCTTGGAAAGTTTGTAATAAAGCTTAAATTTGTAAACCATGGTTAAGCGCTTTGATTAATTTGTAAGAGTGATGTATCACTGATCGAGGGGTGGCAAGTACCCTGCTTGTCTTCATTACTTTGCATGTCGAGAACAGAAAAAAAAGTATGCTTGTCAGGTGTTCTGCATATAAGAAGTATAGGGTGAAAAAACCAACATTTTTTATTATTCGTAAAGAAGAAAGATACAAATAAGGTGTACTATTTCTAAGGGTAAAACCATCATAGTTTGTCTATGTGCCAAGAGTTAGGCAGGCTTCTTCTGCCTGGATAAGCCAATCTGTAGGAGGTGGGACATATGACTTCCACGACCACAAAAGGACATTCCTATGGGGTGGACAGTTTGTGCATCCCTTCCTGGCTTGTTTTCCACTTTAGTACCAGATCGCCGACCACAAAAGAACATTCCTTGACATTCCTGTTGTAGTATCATCGTAAGACTTCGAGGTACTTTGCTGTCTGGACACACGATTCTAACCGTTTCTCCTCTGTGCAATTGATTTCAAGTTCACTGGCATGGTCTACTGAAGATTGATCGAAGTGCTCGACTCTTAGAGATCTGAATGTTATGTCAGTGGGGAGAACCGCCTCAGCCGCGTATATCATGAAGTAAGGGGACACGCCAGTGTTCCGACTAGGCTGTGTTCGGAGGCCCCAGACCACGGCTAGTAATTCTTTCATCCACTTTCCTGCTGCTTTGTCATTTTCTTTGTACAACCTCTTTTTTAAAGCATCTACGATCATGCCATTAGCTCGCTTGACTTGTCCATTGGCCCGAGGATGAGCTACCGACACATACTTTACGACTATGCCTCTGTCATCACAGAATTCCTAGAATGTAGTGCCGATGAACTAAGTACCCAAATCGGTGATTATGTTGTTAGGAATCCCGAAACGATGTATGATTTGATTGAGGAATTCTATAGCCTTTTCTGAAGTTGCTTTTACCAACGGCATGTACTCGATCCACTTGGAGAACTTGTCGACTAGCACGAACACAAACTTGAAATTGCTAGGTATAGTTTTCCAAACGGGCCGCCGGCACGGCACGGGCACGAGTGTTGGCATTTATTAGCGTCACTACTAAAAATAGACCATAGATCCATCCTTAGTAATGGCACCAGAAATGTCGGGTGTCGGCATACCGTAACTATCGCTACATCAGAGAGATAACCCAAGGCAACTCGAGGGCGCCGGCTTTAGCAGTGCACTTTGCTTCATAGCCTACTCCACAAGCTTAGTGCAAGAAAATTCTGTCAAAAACCTCTTGCACACTTCCCTCTCCAAGCAAAAACACCATACACTTGTGCTAGCTCGTCCACCATGAGTAGAATTTTCGGGCTTAGAAGGAGCCGCCGCCAACGCGGGGAAGATCCACCAACCCCTGCAAGGAACAAGCAGCTGGCACATAGAGGAGAGGAGGAGGAGCCACATGTCCACGCCATTGACGAGGCCGACACCCCCTTTGTCAACTTAGAGAGCGAGCGGGAGATGCAGGCATACAACCTCATGAAGGAAAGCGAGTTCCTCCATTCGCCGGCATTCGGCCCCACATTCTTGCACCAAATAGGTATGGATGTTGAGTTTGATACTATTTTCGAGCATCTTGGTTGGAGTAGAGTTTCCCCCGTTCATGAGCTTGGGTAATGTCTTTTGACGATCCAAATTTTGGGCACTCTACAAATTGTCGATTATGGTATTACCTTCCGTTGCTTTGGAAGAGATTTCAGTATTTATTGGAGGGATCTTGCCAACCGTTTGGGATTCCACGAGCGGTGCTCCATTGACTTAGGTTTCTCCCTTGGGGGTTACCAACGTCATGCTTTCTAGCATTTGATCTTGGGGCAACACGTCATTGGAAAGTTTTAGGGGCATTCTGCCAACATCCATCACCCCACTCTGAGGCTTCTCCATAAGTGGATCGCTAGTTCATTCTTTTCAAGACATGATACGCATCTTACTTACGACATAGAGTTGAAGTTGCTTTATGCTGCGCTCAAAAAGATTAAGGTTGCACCTGTTGTTAAGCTTGTTAATCATTGGTTGCATTCCATTAAGACTTCAACTGCTATCATGTGCACATCTCTTATTACTCGCCTTGCTGCAAGTGTTGATCCCCATGCTGCTAATACCATTATTTACATCACTACTCCTCGCATCATGATTAATGAATCACATCTTTTGCATGTACATATGATTAAACGCGACGAAACAGGTAAAAAGATTTTATTTTATTTTCCGGGGTATACAAATGAGATCCAGTTACCTAACCCGGATCTCACTCTGTATAATTCCGCATCACTCACCTTCACCCTCATTGAGAGGGAAGGAGGACGTAGGAGCTCTGTTTCTCGTAGGAACTCACGGAGGAGGGAACAAGAAGAGCAGGTAGCACAAGCAGCGAGGGTAGCACAGCAAGCACCATCCACACAGCCAGCACAGCACACTCCACCACCAGCTATGCTAGGGATGGGATGGACCCCTACTATACATGCACCCGGATTTACCCCTGGGTATGGATATGGTATGGGATACGTTCCTCACCCCTATGAGGCTGGAGGTTCGAGCTAGTAGGTAGGAGGGTCAAGCTGGCAGGTGCACAGAGGCGCAGGCCCAAGCGAGCTAGAGGCATATGGGGCAGGGGGATCCAGGCATCACGAGCCAGGACACTCCTCAGATTCCGAGGGAATGCCACCCCCTGTTCGCCCTCAGGTCACACTGGACGTCCTCAACACTCGCATGGGAGGACTCGAGCTCCAGAACAGGCAGATCCAAGGTACGCTGAATGCCCACATCCAGACTGCTACCCAATGGCATCAGCAGACCCAGCAGAGCTTCATCGACCTTGAGGATGCAAGCCGTCGCCGGCACGAGGCACAGATGGCCTACCTACGATCCATGGGACATTTCCCTGGACCGCAGCAGTGAGCTAGCTTGGGGGAGGACCCCCATAACAGGTAACATGTATCTTACATTCTTGCACTTAATTTTAGTTCTTAATTTCAGTATTTAAATTTTAGCAATTTTTCATCATCTTTCAAAAAAAATCCACTCTCATGTGCGCTATGATATGTTAGTTTCTCTTCTGTTGAAATGATGAATAGTTGCTCTGTCAATAATTCTCTAGTATCTAAGTTATAATTTAGTGTTCATCAAGATTTAAGTTTGTTGGCTAAAAATGTCTCATTCTGAGAACTTGAAATCTTGTGGGTTGCAAATGCATGATCCTTTTCTAAGTTGTTGCGAGACATGATATGGTATAAATAGATTTTGCTATGACTTTGTTCTAAGAGAAACTTGATGTTTGGAGTTTTCTTTTCAAAAATTCAAAACAAAGAGTTCCTCAATGATTATGAAATACCTACCAAGGCCATATGACTTGCTTAGTAGTTTGTACACCTTTAGTCATATGCGGCTTGCGGCGCTTTGAGTTGAGTCAAATCCCAGGTATCCTAGAGTGAGATTATGGTCATGCACCCATGATATGAGATTCATGCACCCACCAAATAAAGCCAACTCTCACAATGAGAAGTTACGCACAACATGCACCCTTCCATCCACCAAAAATATGCCAACTCTTACCCTCAGAGTTGCGCCTTAGCTTCCACCAAATAAGTATGCCAAACTCTCACCCTGAGGTTTGCGCATCCCCATACACAATTTTACTCCTTACATCACCATCATGACATCTCTCCATTTTCCTCTTTGAGATCCCTTTGAAACATGTGGGCATCAGTTATCCATGAAAAAAAATGAAGGAAAAGCAAAAGGGCATGGACGGGAAAATCAAAATCCCCATTAGAAATATATATATATATATACATATATATATGATCCATATTTTTTAGGGCCCATATGTTTACATTCTCTCATCTCATCCTCAAATAAAGAGAGTCATGATACAAGGAGTAACCAAAAATATTTAGATAGGACTACCACCAAAAATTCCACACACTTGAACATCTCAATCAAGGTGTATGACTTGTATCTCCTCATGGTCCGGGCTTTGACTTGGCAACACAAGTGTCGTAAGTATGCCCACCTTTATACCTTCCCAAAGCTGCATTCTCAGCTTTAGTGGTAGGTCTTAAAGGCAAACACAAATGCCTTTGGTGAGGATTTCATACACATTGAGCGATCGAGAGAATCATTCGAGGAACTTATTTATTTTGCAAAAATTTATAAAACCTCCGGATTGATGGTCTATCAAGGGATGAATGAATGTTGAGTCTATTACAACCATTCTATCTTGCAACCACCCAAGAACTTGGAAAAGCTATAAGCCCCATGAGAAGTCAAGGTAAAGAGTGGATAGCATGCCAACTTATTTAAATTGCGAATGAATGCTTTGTTATAGGTATGACACTCTTGAATTATATCGGCATAGTAGCAACTTCTGATCAACAACCATACTTAATTATTTGCTCGAGACGAGCAAAGGTTAAGCTTGGGGGACTTGTTGGCAGTCATTATAGACCAATTAGAAACTGCCAACTTGATCCAAAAGGAGAAGAAGCAATCATATTACATACACACATGCATTTTATTACTAACAAGTTCCACTTGTACCATAGTGATTATATTTTGTAGGAATTATAGTGCAACAAGTGAAAATGTGTCATACCACAAAGAAAGTGCAAAGTACCAAAAGATGTATTTAGAAATGCGCAAACCAAGAAAATAGAGAAAGGCCCGAACAACGCAGAATCATCGTAGCATTTCAATCCGTGAGTATTCAAGGGTGTCAAATTTATAATTCCCGTAGGAAGGCAAAGGGATCAAACATGGTGTAAACATGATTACTTATTGAATGCTTGCTAGACATAGAGTAAACAGGAATAAACATGATAATCAAGATAGTGGACACATATTGGATCAACCTCAAGGATAAAATAGAAGAGAAATAATAAATAAAGAATAAAGAAATAAATTTACTTGAGCAAGCATGGGTCACATATAACTATGCATAGAACTATTAGCGCATCATCTAATTAGTAATAAATAGAGTTAGAACTAAGCATGAGATGAGGGGAGATCCCCGCAGCTGGATACCCAGCCGATAGAGACTTTACAGAACTCTTATCGGAATACCTGATCGTGGGGGAATGCAAAGGATGACAGAGGTGTCATTACCCTGCCACCTACCCCTCTACCCGAAAGATACCCGCACATCCACTGATTCCCGCATACCTGAACACCATGTTCACGTAATTGGAAACAACTCCTAACCCCCGCGGGCTGACAGAGCTGTCACTACCCTGCCACCTACCCCTCTACCCGAAAGATACCTACACATCCACTGATTCCCGCATACCTGAACACCATGTTCACGTAATTGGAAACAACTCCTAACCCCTGCGGGCCCCACCCCTTCAGAGTGACAGGCTAGGCTAAGAGCAACCATCACAGCACAGTGAACCATCATCCCATTCCTAATTCTAATCCTAATCATACTAATCTGATGAACAATGAAGAACAATGATGAACATATCAAGAACATAGCACAAGAACTAAGAACTAGTTCATATACTATGAACATGATAAGAACACAACCATACTCTAGATCATATGCATAATCATATAAAGATGAATAGAACTTGCTCATGGAAGAAGATTGAATATTATTCATACCAAGAAGATCCTTTCTTCCAAGGAGACAAGCTATCCTTGCTAGCTCTTGCATTGCTCTACTACTAATCTAGACTAAAGATACAAGTGAGAGGTGTGAGGTAAATTGACTCCAAATGATGTGTGTGTTTAAAAGGGGGGAGTGCCTCTCTTTTTATAGTGGAACTAGCACGGTTCGTCGCATCTAAATTTGGTAGTAGGTGAAACCGTCCTATGCATGGCGGCATACAACCGCATGAGAAAGATGGTCCCGGTTTGCCGCCTCCAGGGGTGCGGCCGCACCCTGGGTGGGTCCCCCTGGCCACCACCTTCGCGTGGTCGGTTTGGCTCTGGGCCTGGATCTCTCCCGCGGTTACGATCAGGCCTAGTTCTGCGTCGTTCGGGCCTTTCTCTAATTTCTTGGTTTGTGCATTTCTGAATACGTCTTTTTGTACTTTGCGCTTTCTTCATGGTATGGCACATTTTCACTTGTTGCGCTATAATTCCTGCAAAATATAATCACTATGGTACAAGTGGAACTTGTTAGTAATAAAATGCATGTGTGTATGTAATATGATTGCTTCTTCTCCTTTTGGATCAAGTTGGCAATTTATAATTGGTCTATAATGACTACCAACAATGGGCACGACATGGCACGACACGGCTAGGCACGGGCACGGCAGGCACGGCGGCACGTCGTGCCATGCCTGATAGTGCCAACGTGCCGTAGTGACGGCCCACACACGACACTATCAAGCAGAAACCATGTCGTGCCATGCCAACAGGCCCGATGGCACAGCAGTGCCCGTGCCAGCCCTAGCACGACCACATGTTTGACAAAATACTTCATTAGAATCATAATTAAGTCAACAAGCAGATTATGAAATCTAAATTGCCAGAAAAGAACCAGAGAAAAAAAACCAAAGGAAACACACAAGCTAAGAAAATAGGAGCATGTGCAATGGCTGCCTCATTAAAACCTGCTAGGTAAAACTCACCCTTGTGAGAAACCCTAGTCAGGAAAAAGAGTATAGCCTAGCTCCATAAAAGTTCAATACTTCAATGTTCTTACATTGTCCAAATTCTCATATCACAAACCCAAGTTCAAGCCAAAATAAACATTAAACATGAAGACTATGACTAATGCAATAATGTAGGCCCAAGTCTTCAAATGCTTCAAGCTCCCAGACTCTTCATGCTTCAAGTTCCAGGTCCCAGCTACAAAAGAACAGAGTTAGAATAGGAATAGGTTAAGAGTAATCAGTTAGCAACAAAAGAAGTTTGAGGTGTTATTTACCTTGGCGACCGGAGCACTAATCAAGATATAGTTGTTCAAACTCTTCTTCAAGCTCCTTGTCCTCCACATTGTGTGGTAGCCGTGCCTCCGCCAACTCCCAATCCTTGATGCAGGTGAGCCACTCCACCGTCTCTGGCTTTAGCCTCCTCCGCCGCTCCTCGATGATCCTACCAGTCATACTAAATGTAGATTCTGAAGATATGGTAGACATAGGAACAGTTAAAACATCTTTAGCCATGATGGACAGCACTGGATATGTCAGATTGTGCTCATGCCACCATCTCAAGATGTCAAATTCATCATCCAACTGGCTCACAGTGTCACAGTCCAAGTATGAGACAAGTTTAGAAGAATTTGAAGCTATAGTAGTAGCAACATGCACCAAAGCAGTAGCAGATGTATCTCTAGACAGGTTAAGAGTAGAATGCATTATTGAAGTAACTCCACCAGAAGAACCAGAATCATCATCATATATTTCATCCCAAGTAGATCTTTTCATACTAGATAGGTTTTGAGGGACAGTCCTCCTCAACCTAATAGCACCAAACTTGTCCTCATACTTATTGTAAACATCAGTAAGCCTAGCTCTAGTGCCAACCTGGTAAGCACTGTAATTTGTACTAGTAAGGTTCCTCAACAACCTTAACACTTTTGAAAAACCCTTCATTTTAGCTCTAGGGTCCAAGATGAATGCAAAAGAATAGAGCAAAGGTATGTCCCTCCAATATTTATTATATTTGTCTACCATAGGTTGAACAACATCTCTTAGGTGAATGTCATTAGCATAACTATTCAAGTGTTTAGCAATCTTAACCAAATAATGCAGCATAAGTGGAGATGTAGGATAGTAAACACCAGACAATGCAACAGTAGCATCATAGAACAATTCAAGAAACTTAAGTACTTTTTCAGCAACAACCCAATGTTCTTCAGTTAAAAGCAATTCACCTTGCTCACTTCTAGGATAGTTTGCATGCATGAAAGTAGTGAAAGGTTCTTTGTGAGGAAACAAAGTCTTAAGCATTAGATATGTAGAGTTCCACCTTACATCCATGTCCAACTGAAACTTTCTGGGCCTATAACTAGCAGTAATGCAATAGTTCTTATATGCTGCAATTCTTTGGTTAGATGAGTTTAAAAATGATATTGCAGTTCTAAAAACTTCAATCAAAGGTTTAAGATATTCAAGTGCCTCCTTAACAATCAGGTTTATTATATGGCATGCACAACGCTGATGCAAGAATATAGTACTAACAGCAGATTCAGGATGTCTTGGATCCTCTGAAGGAACATCAAGATTAAGATAGGTAGACAAAATTGGTCTAAGCAAATGCATGGCAGACACATTAGATGAAGCATTGTCCAAAGTAACAGCAAACACCTTTTCAAGCACACCATACTCAGCAAGAACAGATGCAACTCTATCAGCAATGTTTTGTCCATTATGAGAACAGTCAATAAGAACAAGACCAAGAACCCTCTTTTCAAGTTGCCAATCAGGGTTTATGTAATGAGCAACAATACTAAGGTAATCCTCCTTAGCTTTGCCAGACCATATATCAGAAGCAAGGCACACATAATTAATTGCATCAGAAGATAACACCTCAACAAGCTTACTCTTTCTATCAGAAAACATTTTGGCCAAGTCTCTAGTAGTGGTCTGTGTAGAGACAGCCTTGAATCTAGGATTGTGAGCATTAACAATCTATTCCTCAAATGTAGCAGATTCACCCAAGCTGATAGCAACATCTATCCTAGAAAGGAACCTACACAGTTCAGTACGAGCATGCAACAGATAGTACTCCCAATTACGCATAGAACCATTAGGATTGAAAGAGATGTGGGTCTGACTATACCCCCCTTATTTTCTCTTTTCTCTTAGAACACTTATCCCTATCTTATAGTGGATGCAGATGGCGCCATACCTTATTTCCTTACCTTTGAGACCCAATTTTAAGAGCTTCTTGAAATCATTCCATACATCAGAGGTAGACGGACAGGATACATGGTCGTCGATGTCGTCCGCTTCGGCACCAGCTCCTTCACCTTCAAGGTCGATGGGGTCCACTACGTCAGCGCCTCTACTGGGTACAGCGTCATGGCTGAAGAGCTCGGCCATGGCAGTCACACTAGCCTCTGTCTCAGAGATAGAGGTAGAGGGAGCCCCGGCCGGAAGCGTCCTGACGGATCCGCCGCCTTCTATCCTCAACTGGCTACCAAATGATGAAAATGTAAGAAGCAGAACATGTCAGAGAAGCAAAGAATAATATGAGGTGAGGTCAGAGTTGAAGCTAGAAGGATGCTTACCTCGAAACGGGTGGCGACGGCGACAGAGCATGAGCTCCGAGGAGCAGCGGATAAGCAGATCTACAAAAACAAGGTGAACGAATCAAAACTTGAGCAGCAGTAGAGGAAGAGAACTAGAGAAGAGAAGACAATAGAGGAGTGGGGACTAGGGAGGGGGAGCTGGCTGACCTGCTTCATCGGAGCTCCAGCGATATATCTGCCGCTACCGCTGCCGGAGGCCGAGATGTAGGCGTGGGGACGACGGCGATCTGCCGTCGCCCATGCCCCTACTAATCGCCCTTCACCATGGTTGACGCCTGACAGAGACGACGGGGGAGGGAAGGGGATTGGAGTCTTCGCGTCAGCGCTCAGTGCTCAGCGGCGGCTGTCGGACGGAGCCACGGAGGAAGAGGAATGGAACTAGGGTTAGGGTTTGGACTTTGGAGTGAGGACGGAAGGGTCAGAAGCGGAACTGTCGGTCGCGGCTCACGGGTCACCGGTGGCGGTGGGGTCAGGCACTGGGGCGAGATTATATAGCGCTGCGGCGCTGCCTCTCCAACCCTAAATGGGCAACGGCTCAGATCAATTGAAGCGGGGATCTGACTGCTGCTGCCTGCTGGGAGAAGTCCCGTGCCTGATGCGGGCTAGGCCGCTTAGCCGAGCCGTGCCCATGCTGGCCCATGGGCCAAAGTGGCGGCTTAGGCACGGGCACAAGTGTGGGCCATGCCTGGCACGGGCACATAGGCTGCCGGGTCGGGACGTGCTTAGGCCATGCTTTTTCGTGTCATGCCTGGGCCAGCCCAGCGTGCCTGGCCTGTTTGGAAAAGTTTATTGCCAGGAGCAGGTTTGAATGGCCTAATCATATCTAGGCCCCAGTAGGTGAACGGCCATGATGATGGTATTGTCTGGATTTTCGTGGGCTAGGATGTGAGTCCTCTTGGCGGAGAACTAACAACCCTCGCATCATCGAACTAGCTTCTTAGCATTGGCCACTGTAGATGGCCAATAAAATCCTGCTCAGAAAGCCTTTTCGACCAGCGTTTGAGAGGCCGCATGGTTACCGCAGGATCCAGCATGTATGTCTTCTAGTAGTTTGGCACCATCGTCTTGGGTGATGCATTTTAGCAAGACTTCTATATTGGCATTCTTGCGCATAAGCCGACCATCGACCAGTGCGTAACTTCTAGATCGTCAGATGAGGCGCTCATTCTCTGTCTTGTCTTGAAGGCCAGTACCGTCTGTGAGATATTTAATGAAAGGCATGCGCCAATCGGTGCTGCTGGTTGTCGGCGTGGCATTCTGGACGAGTAGTGCCTCATTGTTTACCTTCTCGACCAGGTTGCCTTGGATGCTTGGCTTGGCAATGTCCTAGACGAAAATGCCTTGCGGAATCTAGGTCTCGAATGATCCTATCTTTGACAGCGCATCTGCTGCTTGATTCTTGTCTCGAACCACGTGTATGTACTCGATTCCGTAAAAATTTGCTTCCCATTTGCGAATCTCCTTGCAATATGAATCCATTTTCCCATGAGTTGTGTCCCACTCCTTATTAAGTTGATTGAAGACCAGTGCAGAATCACCATGGACGTAGAGGCGCTTGATCCCTAATTCCACGGCTAGTTGTATGCCATGCAAGCATGCTTCATACTCGGCCACATCATTGGATGCAGGGAAAAGGATTCTAAGGACGTAACGGAGTCTGTCCTTGTTGGGTAAGATGAAAAGGACTCTTGCGCCAGCACCACTGATGTTTAACGACCCGTCAAAAAACATTAACCACTGGTCGGTGATATCTGGAGCCGGAGGTGCGTTGAGGTCAGTCCATTCGGCGATGAAATCTGCCAATGCTTGTGATTTAGTGGTTGTACGACTCTAAAAATCCATCGAGAAAGGACATAACTCCATTGCCCATTTCACAATTCTACCGTTGGCATCCTTGTTGCGCAGGATATCGCCTAATGGGAAACTTGTAGTTACCATGATGTGGTGGTCGTCGAAGTAATGTTTCAACTTCCTGGAAGTGATTAGGATTATGTAAATCAACTTTTGTATCTGAGGATACCTAGTCTTGGATTTGTTTAGAACTTCACTTATGAAGTACACTGGTCGCTGAACCTTGTAGACGTGGTCTGGCTCTTCTCGCTCTACTATGAGCACTGTTGACACGACTCGATCGGTAGCCGCGATGTAGAGGAGTAGGTCCTCGTTAGGTTGGGGTGCAGTAAGGACTAGGGGGAAGTGAGGAAAATTTTGAGCTACATGAATGCGGCGTCGGCCTCCTCTGTCCAGGTGAATTTTTCGGATGCTTTGAGCAGTTTGAAGAAGGGAAGCCCTTTCTCTCCTAGTCGAGATATAAACTGGCTAAGGGCAGCCATGCATCCTGTGAGTTTCTGTACGTCCTTTATGTTTTTGGGTGGTCGCATATCAAGCACTGCCCTGACTTTCGACGGATTTGGGCATATGTCGTCGCGTCTGACGATGTTACCGAGTAGTATGCCGGAGGGAACCCCGAAGATGCACTTTTTGGGGTTAAGTTTCCACTTGTACTTGTTTAGCGCTTTAAAGGTCCGGTCAAGATTGTCAATCAGAGTGCTGGCATCTCTGGTTTTGACGACAACGTCATCGACGTAAGCTTCTACAAGGTTGTCGTGTATTTCATCGTGGAGACATTGCTGAATGGCCCGTTGATACGTGGCTCTAGCATTTTTTAATCCAAAGGACATGGATGTATAGCAGTATTCCCCAAAGGGGGTAATAAACGATGGTCGTCCTCTTTTAAAGACATCTGGTGATAACCAAAGTAGCAGTCGAGAAAAGAGAGTAGTTCGCATCCGGCCGTTGAATTGACTACCTCGTCATGCGAGGGAGACCGAAAGGATCTTTAGGACAGTGTTTATTAAGATCGGTGTAATCAACGCACATTCTCCATTCATTATTCTTTTTCCTTACAAGAACTGGATTGGCTAGCCAATCGGGATGATACACTTCTTTAATAAACCCAGCTGCTAAAAGTCGTGTAATTTCCATCCTAATGGCCTCCTTTTTGTCATGAGTGAACCGTCGTAGTTTCTGCTTAATTGGTCTTGTGGTCTTCGAGATGTTTAAGGAGTGCTCGATCAAGTTTCGAGGGACACCGGGCATGACTACGGGTTTCCATGCGAAAACTCTTACGTTGTCCCTCAGAAACCTGACGAGCGCGTCTTCCTATTTGGTGTCCAGGTTGGCTCCGATGAGAGCCGTCTTCTCGGGATCGCTGTCGACCAATCAGACTTCCTTGTGTTCCTTAGACTTCATGTTCTTTCTTGGGGTCTGCTGCTCGGGTACCTCGAGCTGGTCGGATGGAGCCTGTGCTGCTTGGGACACAGTTTCTGCCATTCGGATCGAAAGGTCGATGGCTTCGGTGACCTTGAAGCTCTCCTCCTCACAAGTATATGTTGTGTAAACATTGCCCCTGATGGTTAGGACGCCCTTCTCAGTTGGCATTTTGAGGACCAAGTATGAATAGTGTGGAACTGCCCATGAACTTGGTGAGAGAGGGACGACCCAGAATGGCGTGGTAAGTCCCGTCGAAGTCGGCGACCACGAAATTTACAAACTTTGCGAAAGTGGTCTGGTGTTCCGAACTGCACGGGCAACGTTATTTGACCGAGAGGAATTGAACTTTGGCCTGGTAGGACACCTCAGAATTGGGCTTCGTATGGTTTCAGCTGCACTGGGGTTAGCTTGAGAGCAGGTAGGCTGTTGCGGAACAGGATGTCGATGGAGCTGCCACCGTCTTCGAGCACGCGTTTGAATCTGACGCTGTTAATGCATGGGTCTAGGATCAGTGGAAAATGTCCTAGCTTGGGGATGGCAGCCCATTGATCCTGTCTGCTGAAGGATATCTCTCGGTGAGACCAGGGGGAACTTTGGATCGGCAAGCAGGCCATCGGAGCTATCCATGTTTAGGCAGGCCCTCTTGAGGAGTTTCCTCTCTCTCTAAGATTCAATTGAAACTTTTCCTCCGAAGATGGAGTGGACCATGTCAGTTGGGTTGACGTATTGGTGGTGCGGGTCTCTGTCCTAGTCTTTGTCCTCATCCTCTTGGTTGCGCCTGTCGTGCTTCCCTAATGTTTTAGTGGCATCACCTTGAATAGCCTGCTGTGTGTAAATGCTCTTGAGGACACGACATTCCTCCATTGTGTGGTTGGACTTGGGATGAAGTTGGCATGGCCCCTTCAAGGTTTTGTTGTAGTCTTCCTGATAATTACGTCGACCAGTGAACCGCTTGACTATGTTGACTTCATGGTCGTTGTCACGAGGTCGTTTACCCTTGAAATCGTCATGGTGATTACGACGTCTGTACCATCCTTCTCGGTGATCGCGATTATCATTGCGTCGCAGGCTGCGATTGTCAAAACATCCGCGGTTGTCTCGGTTACTGTCACATCGAGGAAGCTGCTCGTTTTGTTGGGTTCCTCTAACATCTTCCCTGATGAGCTTTTCTGCGTCATCAGCATCGGCATAATTTTTGGCCGTGGCGAGGAGCTCGGCGATCGTACTCGGCCTCTTGTACAGCAACTTACTCCTCAATGCCTCATGAAAATGAAGGTCCTTGATGAAAGCCGAAATGGCTTCATCGTGGCAAATCTTTGGGATTTTGAGACGCATATGCGAGAAACATCGGATGTAATCACGCAAGGGTTCATTCTTGCGGTCCCGTATCCTCTCTAGATCATATTTGTTCCCTGGTTGTTCATAGGTAGCGATAAAATTATCGATGAATGCCTGTCGTAGTTCTTCCCATGAATCAAATGAATTTTCAGGCAAGCCAAGAAGCCACTGGTGACTACCTGGTCGAGGACGACTGGGAAATAATTCGCCATCACATGTTCGTCTCTCGTTGCTAATCGGACCGCGATCTCATAAAGGGTGATCCAGTTTTTGGGGTTCTCCTTGTCGTCATATTTTTTGAGTTTCTCAAGTTTGAAATTGTGTGGCCATATGACTTGTCGGAGATGTGAGGGTCGTGTGCAGCGTCGTACTCGATGCGGCATACATTTTCGTGTGTCGCTCTATCCCTGACATGGCTGTTAATGCGCTCACGGGCGTCCTTCTGGGAGAGATTCTACCGAATATCATGGTTTCTTCCCTGGTCTACCTCCTGGTCATGGCCGTGCCTTTGCTCGTGGTTACGGCCAGCGTCTCGACCACGGCCGTCGCATCGAGTCGCCTTTCCATGGTCGTCATTGGGCGAGCGACTGCGGCGATGCGTGCCAGGTCATGGCGAGGCCCAACTTCGATGGGTCTGGTCGGAAGTGACCTCCGTGTAGGAGATGGCTTGGGCCCTTCTTAGAAGATCTGTTGTCTGCCCCATGGCATCGATCAGATGTGCCCATATACTGGTCCGAATACCCTGATATTCTGGCATGTCTGGGAGTCGGTCGAGGTTCGCCATGGCGACAGCTATGTTGGCGCTTGGGGTCTTGAACAGTTGCTGGTCCCCCACCATGTAGAAGGCGTCGTCGAGGTTGTTGGGGACCAGCTGTTGTTGTTCTTCTTCCGCCCGCCGCTAAGCACGATCGGTGTTGCGCTGCTCGCGCTGCTGTCTTTGATCATTGGTTTCTCCATCGAGGACTGGTTCGTCATTACTGATATTGAGGACCAGATCTCCTCGTCAAGGCGGAAAAATCAGGAAGCAGGGGAAACCCCGGGGATATGGGGGAAGATCCAAGTCGTAGTCTTCATCCTCGGAGTGTAGGACCTCGGTAGGGATGGAGCCCATGCTTGAATTTGTGCTGACAGTATTGCCCTCCGGCAAAGTTTGGATAGAGACCATGTTGATGAAGTGGCGTGTCGGTCACGCCGGTTGTCTAGGTGACAGATCCATCGCCCCGAACAACTGCTGAGTATAGCGTGTGACCTGGTCGACCGCGTTACTCAAGTCGTGAGGGAAGCCCCCGTTTGGAGGGGTCGCCTTGAACCAAACGATCCATCCTTCTGGGGTGGTTGTGATCGCCAACGACGTTCCCAGCCGTTCATGTGTAGTGACACGAGTTGGTCGAGTGGATTCGTGATGATTAGGTTGCGCCGTCGAGGTGATCTAGCTCGAGATTGAATTTACTAGATCAGAAGCCTCAGAGAGCTTGTGGTTAGTGCGATCGATGGCTTCGAGCAGGTCAGAGTTGTCGACTCATTTTCCCTTGTAGCGGGGAAGCGGAGGACGGGCTGTCAGCGTGGCCAACAACGTTGTCGGAGCAGAGGTGGTCGTAGTTGATGTGGTCGAGACTACCACCTTTGCTGCTTTAGGTTGGATCTGATTTTTCTTCCAAAGTCATGGTCGTGAGGCCATCTACGCGAGTCATCCAGGTCATCTGGCCGACGGTGAACGTCAGGCCTTCAGCCACGACAGCGGAAGCAGGGATGATGACCATCTTGTTCGTCTGAAGAGTTGTACGCACACCCCCTACCTGGCGCGCCACTGTCGATGAAAGCTAGTCGGCAGTCTACCTTGCGGTATACCCATGGTAGTAGTTTATCGGCAAACAGGTGCGCAAGCTACGAACTTGATGGTGACGCAAGACACAGACAACGTTTTTATCTAGCTTCGGCCGCTGTGTGGGCGTAATACCTACATCCTGCATCGATTGTATTGATCTGAGATGAGTTGAATTGTTCTGTCTAAGGGGGGTCCCTTGCCTCTCTTTATATAGTCCAGAGTGTAGGGTTACAGATCTAGAAACTAATCCTAGTCAGTTACAATTGCCATAGATAATACGATATCAATCCCTATTTTAACCAACTAGAATCTTGCTTGATCTCCACGTCTTGTTTCCTGGCGCAAAACTTCGAGCAGTTGGATCAAGCCTCGAGCTGTCTCGTAATTGGCCAAATCTCCTAGCCCAAGCCTAGCTGTATACAAAAGAAGGATCTAGAAGAGTCGAGAAGCCACCAGAACAAAGCGGAACACGAGCGGACCCTGGGCTAGGGCGGCTAAGGGGAGCGCCCACCCTCTCCCTGTCCAATCATGAGAGAGGCCATGGATCATGGCCTAAACCAACTTAGAGGATCTCTAATCTTCATCCATTAAGGTTGGTTTGATCCAAGGGCTACGGTTCATCCCACCGGCCTATATAAGGAGGGGTAGACCCTAGGGTTAGAGGAATCAATTCAAGTTAGAAGTTGATCTCATTCATAGAATTCATTCTCTACTTTCTCCTCTCTAGAGCTCCAAGTTTAGAGGCATAGCTACATAGAATAGATCTAGTTGGAGGCAAGTGTTGCTTGGTTTCCAGATCTGTCAGAGAGATACTTGGTAATTCTTGTAATCTTTCTCCTACTTTGTTCTAGTTCATCCTTATATATATTATTTCATCTTATAGTAGAATATGACTTTGCTCTATTCTCTTATATTGGATATGACTTTGCTATACTTGCTTATATTCTTAATTATATTGTTCTTAGTCTAGTATGATTATATGCGAGGCATAGTTGGTATAGACTTATATTCAAATGTATGTTCATATAGCGCTTGCTCATTAGTATGATGGGTGGGTGGTCGACATTATGTAGGCGTGGTGCCTATATCGTGTTTATCTGTGTTTGCATGCTATATTCTGGGTCATGTGGTAGATCGCGGGGGTGATATACCCGTTGAGTCCTCTGTAGTCCGCCCTCCGAATGTAGTTTCTGTACACACTAATTACGGGGAGATGATTGCTCTGTTCCTGATTCATTCATATTCATTATATATATATATCATGTGACTTACCCTTGTATTAAGTTAGATAGATAATATGTGGTTTCCCTTGAGAGAATACATGCAAGTGATATTTATCTCCTCTCCTTTCCTTCCCATGGGTAGAATTATAAATACGATACCTGGAACTTTCCTGGGAAATGCTACAATGGTTATATTTGTGCGCTTGCGGATACCTTATTCTATATTCATCATTCTAAGAGAGCATTGCATATTTACTACCACCAGTGTATTTCTTGTGTCATGTTGGGGATGACAACCTGGACACTAAGGATAGAGTCTTTACTCCACTCGCTTTTCTGGCGTCGTGTCGGGATAGGGTTCAAACTCTACTCTTAGTAAGTGACGTAAGAAATGCCAACACTAATCTAATCAGCATGAGTATTTGGCTGTGGTAGGAATTTTAAACTCTCATCATAAAGGAACTCATTATGTAGCAATTTTAGATTTTCAAAATAAAGTTCTCTAGAACTCTAGTTTCTCTAGGAGCAAGACTGATAGCAGCTCAAAATCTTCCCATATCACATCCATCAACTACCTAGACTTAGATCAAGCATTTGCTACCCACAAGTTTCAGGCTCAGAGCAAATCTTAAGTCTAAACAGTTGTGCCTAAAACTCAAGAGAGTACAAGGTTGAAAACTAGGTACTTGCAAGGAATTACGGCAGCAACTATTCATCATCTCCATATAAGAGTTAATTCTAGAGGTTCATCTTAACAGATTCATTAGAAGCTCTCCTAGCAAGATTAATTATGAAAATAGAACATTTATTGGGTTTCTAGGATTATTCATCTTTTTATCTTATCATAACACATTAGGAATAAACAGATAAGTGAGTAAGGGATACTTAGCTCGGTGTACAGGGTTGCTCTCCCCTAAGCTAGATGTTGACTTAGTCTGCTAAGATTGCTGACTGGCAGTGAAGGCGTACTGATCCTCCTGGAGTATCGTAGGTACTTGCTGTCAGAAACAGCACTTGCCTCGTGCGAACAGTACTCCGACACGGGACAGGACGTGTAACAGAACCGACCAAATTATAAGAGATTAAGCCTAACAGTGACCATTTGCATAGTCAAACCATCACGCTTAAGCCCATATAATCCCGGTAGTCCGTGAAATCTCAAAGGATTTCAAACCACATATCGCACAACAGCCAAGATCGTAATAAGTTTAGCGGTCGCCATTCACAAATACATCCAGATTACAACATTCATAAAATACATCGGAGTTCTTAAAGTTATTACAAATCAAGTTCTTCAAGTAGCGGAAGCTTCATAGTTCGAAAATACAACACACACGCTTAGTCTGATACAGTGCCATAGTTCGGTCATTCCCACAAAAGCAAAAGAAGAGACGGAGTGACCATCGCCCTTGGTCTAGTCATCACCCATGGCTGGGTACAGACAGAGGATGCAATAACCATAGTACATTTGACCATCTGCAAAACAACATGGGAGTAGAACCCTGAGTACGAGAAGGTACTCAGCTAGACTTACCCGTCATAAATTAAAATAAAGACTCTTCAAGGATCATGAAGGCTATATAGTGGGGTAGCTGACAACCATTTTGCAAAAACCGCAGAATTTTACTATCACAACCTACATAAGTCTTTCTTCTTTTAATTTGCTCAAGTTGAAAGTATCATTACCTATCATCTAGGTTTGCACCTGCGCTATTACAAGCAAGTATAAGGCTATGATAGTACCTCATCATAGCATTTCTTAAAACCATTTATCAACATAACCCAAGTGTTCCATAGTCCTTACTACGAGGACGAAGCTCATGTCAAGTGCTCACTGTCCAGGAGCGATGGCGATTCGAATCGATTTCTAACCAGCTGGCGAGGTATTCCCCACACAAACCACACTCAATAATCAAGTGAGCTACAGATCACCGTATTACACTATCCAGGACCAATTCGCGGGTTCGGCAGGCACCGCCAGTACCCGAGGACCGTTCCGGCGACCGAGGTATCCGAGGTATACCAAGGTTGCGCGCCGCGCCCTCGTCGTTCTCCTCAACCATCACCAATTCAGCGCATGGCGGCTCGATTCCCGGCCCGGATAGTGTTTAGGCTTCGCGGTCGGAACGACTTATCCTTCCAGCTAAGTGTGGGGCATGTGTTCAACATGACAAGAGGGCCGTCAACGATCGGTCCTTAATCGACGCAGGCAGGGGCACTATGGTCAACCCACCATCAGACCCTGCCCGGTCTCCAGTTACATTCCACACTTGGTTATTCGTTTCCCCAAGCAACCAATGCTTAGTTAAGCAGGTATCCACCTATTTCTCGCAGGTGACAGGAAATCACCCGACTTCTACCGGACTAAGCAAGTTAAGCATAGACTTCGTGCCTATCTACATAGGACAAGGTAGGTGGACGAGTAGGGATAACAAGGAGTACATATGCATCAACGGTATCAATGAAATCCTATCACTTAGATGCAATATAGTAGAACAAGCATAGTATATCCTGTAAGTTAGCGAGAATAGGGAGACTTAGAATGCTCCGGGGCTTGCCTTTCTCAAACGTGCTGGGCCGGTGATCCGGACACTCCTGTAGCTCTTCTCCGGGTTCCTGTGCTTCCGGAGGTTCCTCCTCCTGAATCTCCTCGGGTTCCTCGGATCCCACCTCATTCTCCTGCGAGCCAGTATGATGCATGTGTGCTTATGAGTGGAGTGGGAGATGCCCGAGTGGATTCTTGTATGAGAAAGTACCAAAGGAGTCATGACATGATGCATCTGTAATGTACTCGGTCATGCTCATTACAAGGTAGTCAACATCATCCAAGAACAAACAATTGAATCAAACATCTATTGCATTCCCTTCTACAATTATTTTTCAAATGTAACCAGCAACCCACATGATGCTTCAAAGATACACCAAACCCAACTTATTCTATTCAACCTATATACACAACAATTCATAATTTTCTTTATTCATTTCTAGGCCCATTAAAAATCACATGCAATTCTGTTCATCAATAAATTCCACAAAAATTACAGGAGACTACCAGCTAAGCATAAAGTCTACTGTAAATTTTTCATAATTTTTTTGGATACTTATTTTGAGCCACAAAAATCACAAGATTAATTCATAGGGTAAGTATAATCACTCTACTATGATATAAGTGTCAAACAACAGATTTCATATTTTTACAATTTGTCTAATATCATAAGAAACACCCACAAAATTTTCCAGATTTATTGCATGATCCAAATAATTATTAAAAATCATAAACCACTGCCATGCAAGTATTTCAATTACCATAAATTCATTTATACACCAAATAATATGTAGCAATATTTTTCCCAGTGAGTAAACATACATGCAGAGCCAACAAATCAAGTTTCACATTTTTCTGAACCATATTTTATTTACTATGCATTTTCCAAGTTTAGCAAAAACATGGATTAAATATATTCATTCAAAAAAGTTACTCAAACATGACATGCAATTACATCAAACTGTAGATCTGGAAATATAGAGCACACCAAAATTTATTTCATCCAATTTGTAGCTGTAGAACTCAAGATATGAATTTTACAAGTTTTGAATCAATTTCTGGAAATCATTTATTCAAGAAAACCGACGAAAAAGGCTACGCGCACCCAGATCTACACCCACCGGGGTCCCCTTGCGACTGACAGTGGGTCCCCGACCCCACCGGTCAGCGAGACCGAGAGGGAGCTCACCTCCGACGAGCAGATCTCGCCGGCGGTGAGGTCTCCGGCCACGGGGTAAGCACCAACGTGCTCCCCGCAGCGAGGCGCACCCAACGGTACCCTTGAATTGGCCGGAGGATGACCGGAACACCTCCGACGAGTATGCATGGCGGCACGGCGGCGCTGCTCGCCGTGGCCAGGCCGCTCCGGCGCGGTAGAGCGTGCGCAAACGCCTCTCCGAGCTTCCTCACCACCCTACCGACCTATCGCACCCAAGAACCAGCGAAAAGAGGCAGAGAAACACAAGATCCGTCGCGGCGGAGTACTCCGGCGAGCTCGGGGTAACTCCGGCGAGCGATTCACGGCGCTCGACGGACTCTCACCTCGGTAGAACGCGCGCACAAGCTTACCCTAACGATGACGAAGGCGCTGGTGCTCTCGGCGGTGAGCTTGAGGCTCTGGTGCGGTCGGCGGCGAGCGGCGGGGCTTTCTCCGGCAATGGCGCGCGGAGGAGCTGCTGCTGCTGCGCGGTGCGAGCGGAGGGAGGAAGGAGAAGGAGGGCGCGGGGGACAGAACGGAGGAAATGGCCTGGGAGCCCGAGCCGGCGTCCCGACCAGGGGGGGTTGGAGGCCGGCCGCGGCGCGTCCAACGCCGGCGTACAGCCGCCATGTGGCCGGCGCCGGGTGGAGCGAGGCGGGCGCCGCGCGCGCGGGAGAGAGAGAAAGGGGGAGCAGGCCGGGCCGCTCGCTGGGCCGAAAGGGAAGCGGGGTTGGCCCAGCAGCGCCTGCCCCTTTCCCTTTTTTTTGAATTTCTTTTCTCCAAATTCTTTCTAAATTCATTTGGACCAATTTAAAATCATTTTCACCTCTTGCTCCCAAAAACAAAGTTGTTCCAAAACAAAAACTCTACAACTTTGCTTTAATAAGCAAGACCAAATTCCAAATAGAATTTGAATTACAAATTAAAACTTAGTTCTAGGTTTTTAAATAAATTAAATTTGGAAATCTTGTATAAATTCCATTTCTCAAATTCCATAGCTCCAAAAATTACACAAAAATACTCTAAATTCTTCTTACACATAAATCAACATAGTTTGAATATTTCACATTTTTAGAAGCAAGCATCATATTTTTAGCATAATTAAAACACATGAAATAAAGCACATAAAATCATGTTTTGGGATGAATGACATGCTCATGATGCTATGCTTGATGAGAATGCTTATACATGTTGTGATAGGGCTAAATGCATGCTTAACACCTAGGGTGTTACAGCCCTTCCCCCCTTAGGGAAATCTCGTCCCGAGATTTTGGGTTACTAACCATTTCTTATGAAATTTTGGATAAACTGTTTTCAAGTAATCCTCTGTTTCCCAGGTGGCATCCCTATCGTCATGATGACTCCACACCACCTTATAAGTTCTGACAATTCTGTTTCGGATTACCCGTTCCTTGGTATCCACAATTCCCACTGGTTGCTCCTTATACTCTAAATTTGCTTTTATTTTGATCCCTCGAGGTTCAATTCTTTGCTCAGGTACTTTCAAACATTTCCGCAGTTGCGACACATGGAAGACCGGAAAGATCGAACTCAACTCTTCAGGTAACTGAATCTTGTAAGCCACAGGGCCTTTCCTCTCCAGTATTTGGTACGGTCCCACATATCTGGGTGCAAGCTTGCTTCGAACTCGGAAACGCTGAACTTTCTTCATTGGTGTAACCTTGAGGTACACATAGTCGCCTACTTTGAATTCAAGTGGCCTTCTTCTCTTATCAGCATAACTCTTTTGTCGTGATTGTGCTGCGCGCATATGCTGCTGTATGATTTGCACCTTCTTCTCGGCCTCATTCACGAAGTCGATACCATAGTATCTTCTCTCACCAGGTTCAACCCAGTTTAACGGGGTTCTACACCTCCGACCATACAAGGCTTCGAACGGGGCCATCTTGATGCTCTCTTGATAACTGTTATTGTAGGAGAATTCAGCCAGAGGTAACCATGACTCCCATGATCCCTTGGACGATAGCACACAGGCCCTCAGCATATCTTCTAACACTTGATTTAGCCTCTCCGTTTGACCTGAGGTCTGAGGATGGTACGCCGTGCTTCTTATCAGACTGGTCCCCAAACTCTTATGCATGCGCTCCCAGAAGTGAGCGGTGAACTGTGGTCCTCTATCTGATATGATGGTCTTGGGAATACCATGCAACTTGACAATCTCAGCCATATATATATCGGCATACTCAGGAGGTCTGTATGTGTTCTTAACTGGAATGAAATGAGCAGACTTGGTTAATCGATCTATGATTACCCAAATCGAGTCATTCCCCTTCCTCGTGGTTGGTAAACCTATGATAAAGTCCATACTGACCTCTTCCCATTTCCACTCTGGAACTGATAACGGTTGTAACAGACCTGCAGGTTTCATATGGATGGCCTTAACTCTGCAACACGTGTCACAACGGGCTACATACGCAGCTATCTCTTTCTTCATCTTGGTCCACCAAAAGTGGGGTCTTAGATCTTGATACATTTTGCTACTGCCAGGATGAATGGAAAGCTTAGAGAGATGGGCTTCATCCATGATGCGATTCTTCAATTCCCGATCCTTCGGGACTACTAACCGATGTTGAAACCATAGTACCCCTTTCTTATCAACTCGAAACTGAGTCTTTGGGTCATCTTTGATCTTCTCCTTGATGTGGAAAATACCCCTGTCTATTTTCTGACCTTCAATGACTTGACTCTCGAGTGAACAACTGAGTTGTATGTGACATAAGACTTCCGGATGCATGAGATTGAACCCATCTTCAAACAACGGTTGAACCACTTGATAGTGCGGTTTATGACTCAACGCATCTGCTACTACATTAGCCTTGCCTGGATGATAGTGAACCTCCAAATCATAGTCCTTGATTAACTCTAACCACCTTCGTTGCCTCATATTCAGCTCGGACTGAGTGAAGATGTACTTCAAGCTCTTATGGTCGGTGAAAACGTGACACTTATTCCCCAGCAGATAGTGTCTCCAAATCTTCAAAGCGTGTACCACTGCTGCTAACTCGAGGTCGTGAGTTGGGTAGTTGACTTCGTGCTTTCTCAACTGTCGTGAAGCATAAGCTATCACTCGGCCATCTTGCATCAACACACACCCTAGGCCACTCTTTGATGCGTCACAAAACACATCAAAAGGCTTCTCTATATTAGGTTGTGCCAGAACGGGGGCAGTGGTTAGCAACTTTCGCAAGGTGCGGAAGGCTAACTCACACCCCTCCGTCCAGACAAACTTATGATCCTTTTGTAGCAAACTCGTCATTGGCTTAGCAATCTTGGAGAAGTCAGGTATGAAACGACGATAATACCCGGCCAGACCAAGAAAACTTCTAACTTCCGAGACAGAAGTTGGTGCCTTCCAGTCCATGACTTCCTGCACTTTTGACGGATCCACACCAATCCCTTCTTCAGACAGAATGTGCCCTAGGAAAGGAACTTTCTTCAACCAAAACTCACACTTGCTGAACTTGGCATATAACTGATGCTCTCGTAATCGTGTCAGCACGATTCTCAGATGCTCGGCGTGATCTTTCTCATTTTCTGAATAAACCAGAATATCATCGATAAACACCACAACAAACTTATCCAATTCTGGCATAAAGACTGAATTCATCAGATACATAAAGTATGCAGGAGCATTTGTCAACCCAAAGGACATGACAAGGTACTCATACAACCCATATCTGGTGGAAAAAGCAGTCTTCGGGATATCTTGTGGACGAATCTTGATTTGGTGATACCCAGACCTCAAATCTATCTTAGAAAACACTCTTGCCTTAGACAACTGATCAAACAGGATATCAATCCTTGGCAATGGATACTTATTCTTGATTGTCACCGCATTGAGTGGACGATAGTCCACGCACATGCGCAACGATTGATCCTTCTTTTTCACAAACAACGCCGGACAACCCCATTCTGACGAACTTGGCCGGATGCATCCTTTATCCAGCAACTCCTTTAGTTGATTTTTCAACTTAGCGAGTTCGTTTGGTGGCATCCGGTACGGCCTTCTAGATATTGGTGCTGTACCTGGTATCAACTCGATTGCAAACTCTACCTCCCTATCGGGGGGAAGTCCTGGTAATTCCTCGGGAAAAACATCAGGGAACTCACAGACTACTGGGATCTGTGGTAATGGAACCACGTGCGTAGCACAAGAGATGCTAGCAAAGTCAAGACGACGGGGCAGAGGTACTTGAAAAGAGCTGTTGCCTTGTGGTTCTCTGAGGGATAACATCCTTTTCCCAGTATCTATGACGGCATCCCATTCCCTCATCCAGTTCATGCCCATGATAACATCCAGAACTAACCCAGGCATGACCACTAGATTTACCCGAAAAACTCGGTCACTTATATCCAGGGTTGCCCCTCGAACCACTCTATTGGTCAACACATCTGCCCCTGCTGAGCTGATGCGGTAGCCATAACCCAGATCTGTAACTGGTTGACTATGCTTTTGTGCAAATGCTTGGCTCATGAATGAATGCGATGATCCAGAATCAAACAAAACAACTGCAAGATGTTGGTTGATAGAGAACATACCAGCGGTTACCGGTTCTCCTTCCGGGATCTCCTCGATCGAGGTATGGTGCACACGAGCTGGATAGGTTGGCTGCTGCCTCTTGGGGTAGGGACATTCCTTAGCAAAGTGCCCCATCTTGTGGCAGTTATAGCACGGACCCTTGGGCGCATTGTTGACGGCAGGTGCTGCAGCTTGAATTGCCTTGGGCTTGGCAGGGGCTATTGCCACCTTGTACGGCTTTTGCTGTGTTGGATGCCCGGTGTTCCTTCTCTGCGGCGGTCGGAACCTAGCACCTGGGGCAGGGGGACGATACTGCTGTCGCCCTGTCACGGGTGCCCTAGGCTGGGATGATCCAGCTTCAAAAGCCCTCTTACGTGACTTGGATGCACTGTAGTTGTTGTTGTTGTTCTCCTGGGTGAGACAGTCATTGATGTAAGCATTAAAGGTAGCCCTGGCCCCTGTACCCATGGTCTTCAGCATCTTTGGATTCAAGCCCCTCTGGAAACTAGCAATCTTTTTAGCCTCCGTGTTCACAAACTCAGGGGCATAGCGAGCGAGATTGTTGAAAGCGTGTAGATACTCCTTCACAGATTTCGTCCCCTGGGACAGCCTCATGAACTCGCCAACCTTCATTTCAACCACACCCGGAGGAATGTAATTTCCCCGGAAAGCTGTGGTGAAACGGTTCCAGGTAATTGGGGTCCCCTCTGGGTAGGTGGTACGGTGATGGGACCACCAAATCCCAGCAGGTCCTTGCAACTGATGCGCCGCATACTCAGCCTTAAGTTCTTCTGTCATTCGGAGAAGACGAAACTTCTGCTCCATAGTGTTGATCCACTCATCCACCTTGAGCGGTTCCAAAGCCTCTTTGAAAATTGGTGGCTTGGTATCCATGAAGTCCTTAAATGAGCTGTACTGGTTGACTTCACGGCCGCCCTGGTTATCCCCACGACGGATGTTGTCAGCTATGTTGCGCAGAGCCTCTTCCATGTTGCGCTGCATCTGTTCCATGTTGCGTTGGCTCCCCAGAAACTGCGTGAAAAACACGTCTGCAGTGTACGGAGGAGGCGGTGGTGGTGGCGGTGTTGGTGCTCTGTCCTCATTCCGTTGAGCCCCACCTCCGGATGTACCTGCTCCAAGGCCCGGATTGTTGTTACCCCCGCCACATGTTTGCACCATCTGCATACGTCAATGATAAGCATTTGTTAGGAGTTGTTATCAACGGTAGAAATGTGTAGAATCGTGCCGTACTGAATTTACTGAGGGAATAAATTCACACAATAAACAGAGGCACAACAATTCATCATCTACGCACAACATCACTAACAGATTGCTTAACGTTCACGCAACAAGGTTCACGTACATCCAACTTGCCAGCATACATACACTGGACTTTCAGCATTAACTCATAAAGTCTTACATAGCCCAGATCCAAAAGTACACGACATGCCACGCAACATACAACAACACAAGAAGAAGGACTAGCTCTAGAGCCCTAGCATCTACTCGCTATGGTCACTGTCCATGCCGGAGCCATCCTCATCCTCATCTCCACTAGCAGTTGCTCCTATCTCGGGATCCGCATCCATCTCGTCCTCAGAGTCTAGCTCAGCTGCTCCAGGCAGGTGGTGAGGGTGGAGTTGGTTATGCAGCTGGTGGATCTCTTCATGCAAGTTCTCATTGTACTCCTCCGCATTAGCTAGCTGCTGCTCTAGCTCTAGCTGTCGGGCCCTCAAAGTGTCCTCCTTGTGCCAGGCTTCATTCCTCTGCCCAAGCACATGGACTAGCATGCGCTCGCAGTTCCTGTGAGCAGTAGTCACCCTGTCCTTCTGCTCTCGTACTGCAAGCAGGTCCTGACTCAGCTCACTGTTCTTCTAGACTGCCTGATCTCTCTCTGTGGTCACACGGGCCAACTCTGCCTGTAGCCTCTCAACCTCAGAGTCAAACTCACGCTGCAACTAACGCTTCTCATCCTGGACGGTGAGAAGAGACCCGGACAAGCGACCCAAACAACGCTCCAGGCCTCCATAGGTCTTCATCAGAGCGTACATGGCACTCATAGCTATACCGTCACTGTGCTGGTCCTCATCCGCACTCCTCTCTAGAGCGTTCACCTCGGACTGATCCCACACCGGAGTGTAGGGGTCACCCCGGGGAAACACCCCAGCGAAGGCGTGGGCCAGCTCCTATGGAAACCTCTCCATGAGGTCCCTCAGAACTGCGAAAGCTGCCCTGCTGGCACCGTGGAAAGGCGTGACACCTCGGGACTCGTACACCCAGCCGCCCCAAGCAGGGTCTCCTCCACTGGTAGGGACAACTGCCTCGACCCCCACCAGGGTCTCGTCACCAAGCGGCTCCTTATCCCAATAGTAGCGAGGCTCTCTTCCTTTGGGATACCCCATCGAACTGAGCACCCTCCAAAGCAAAGTGGGCATCCCAAACTCCTCCAGGAACTTGCTCTTATGTCACGAGCTCCTAGCTGCCAACGGATGGCGAGGGACCCGCCCACCAGTGGACTTGCGAGCGGTGAGCCTAGTGCATGCCATCTGCTGCAAATGGAATACCGTGGGTAAGAGCGAGGATTACCTTTAATTATTTTATTTAGAATTGGGACAGATTAAATTGAGGGAGAAAGTAAGCAATGATATGAAATGAACATGGTGCATGCACGAACTTACGATCTCACAAACTTAGAAAAAGAAGTTAACACTGAGCGGTATATACGGTGGCACACAACGTTCTCTCATAACGTAACTAGCATTCTAAGCGAGAACGTGGTTAGAGTACCTGCAGAAAACTCATTTCAGCCCACCCACAGTATGCTAATGCAAAACAAAATTTAAAACTATGCACTTCACATACACTGACACCCGTCCATGCATGTGATGTGTTGCTACCCATATCATCGCCCTAATGACGGCATCGCCTCTCAGGACGGAGTTCCCAACATGCGGTACTGTTTCCAAGACACACCAAAACATGTGTGCATGACACAGTACCTAACAACACTCCCCTAGACCGGCAGTGTATCCGATCATGCTCTCACAGCTCCCACTTACCATGACGTAGAGGAAAAATAGATCCATACATTACCACTCAAATGAATGGTACTCATACTATTGCACGCCGTATGAGCGACGAATAAAAATATGATGCATTAACCCCCAAGTCAGTACTTAACTAGCCACCTTAGAGTCCTTAACTGGGCATAAAGGATATGACCATGGCACACTAGATAGTTTTCCAAAACTTAGTTTAACACCTTGATCATTATTAATTAATAAAATCCTTTATTAGACCGGTTTAGATTTTGTTTAGAACGTACTTATGAACAGTAACTCGCTAAACCTTGCTCCGATGCCAGCTGTAACAGAACCGACCAATTTATAAAAGATTAAGCCTAACAGTGACCATTTGCATTGTCAAACCATCACGCTTAAGCCCATATAATCCCGGTAGTCCGTGAAATCTCGAAGGATTTCAAACCACATATCGCACAACAGCCAAGATCGTAATAAGTTTAACGGTCGCCATTCACAAATACATCCAGATTACAACATTCATAAAATACATCGGAGTTCTTAAAGTTATTACAAACCAAGTTCTTCAAGTAGCGGAAGCTTCATAGTTCGAAAATACAACACACACGCTTAGTCTGATACAGTGCCATAGTTCGGTCATTCCCACAAAAGCAAAAGAAGAGATGGAGTGACCATCGCCCTTGGTCTAGTCATCACCCATGGCTCGGTACAGACAGAGGATGCAATAACCATAGTACATTTGACCATCTGCAAAACAACATGGGAGTAGAACCCTGAGTACGAGAAGGTACTCAGCTAGACTTACCCGTCATAAATTAAAATAAAGACTCTTCAAGGATCATGAAGGCTATATAGTGGGATAGCTGACAACCATTTTGCAAAAACCGCAGAATTTTACTATCATAACCTACATAAGTCTTTCTTCTTTTAATTTGCTCAAGTTGAAAGTATCATTACCTATCATCTAGGTTTGCACCTGCGCTATTACAAGCAAGTATAAGGCTATGATAGTACCTCATCATAGCATTTCTTAAAACCATTTATCAACATAACCCAAGTGTTCCATAGTCCTTACTACGAGGACGAAGCTCATGTCAAGTGCTCACTGTCTAGGAGCGATGGCGATTCGAATCGATTTCTAACCAGCTGGCGAGGTATTCCCCACACAAACCACACTCACTGATCAAGTAAGCTACAGATCACCGTATTACACTATCCAGGACCAATTTGCGGGTTCGGCAGGCACCGCCAGTACCCGAGGACCGTTCCGGCGACCGAGGTATCCAAGGTATACCAAGGTTGCGCGCCGCGCCCTCGTCGTTCTCCTCAACCATCACCAATTCAGCGCATGGCGGCTCGATTCCCGGCCCGGATAGTGTTCAGGCTTCGCGGTCGGAACGACTTATCCTTCCAGCTAAGTGTGGGGCATGCGTTCAACATGACAAGAGGGCCGTCAACGATCGGTCCTTA
The DNA here is from genome assembly GCF_000003195.3 of Sorghum bicolor. Lineage (NCBI taxonomy): Eukaryota > Viridiplantae > Streptophyta > Magnoliopsida > Poales > Poaceae > Sorghum > Sorghum bicolor. Next base: position 16,772,161 of record NC_012874.2, read on the forward strand.
ATCGACGCAGGCAGGGGCACTATGGTCAACCCACCATAAGACCCTGCTCGGTCTCCAGTTACATTCCACACTTGGTTATTCGTTTCCCCAAGCAACCAATGCTTAGTTAAGCAGGTATCCACCTATTTCTCGCAGGTGACAGGAAATCACCCGACTTCTACCGGACTAAGCAAGCTAAGCATAGACTTCGTGCCTATCTACATAGGACAAGGTAGGTGGACGAGTAGGGATAACAAGGAGTACATATGCATCAACGGTATCAATCAAATCCTATCACTTAGATGCAATATAGTAGAACAAGCATAGTATATCCTGTAAGTTAGCGAGAATAGGGAGACTTAGAATGCTCCGGGGCTTGCTTTTCTCAAACGTGTTGGGCCGGTGATCCGGACACTCCTGTAGCTCTTCTCCGGGTTCCTGTGCTTCCGGAGGTTCCTGCTCCTGAATCTCCTCGGGTTCCTCGAGTCCCACCTCGTTCTCCTGCGAGCCTGTATGATGCATGTGTGCTTATGAGTGGAGTGCGAGATGCCCGAGTGGATGCTTGTATGAGAAAGTACCAAAGGAGTCATGACATGATGCATATGTAATGTACTCGGTCATGCTCATTACAAGGTAGTCAACATCATCCAAGAACAAACAATTGAATCAAACATCTATTGCATTCCCTTCTACAATTATTTTTCAAATGTAACCAGCAACCCACATGATGCTTCAAAGATACACCAAACCCAACTTATTCTATTCAACCTATATACACAACAATTCATAATTTTCTTTATTCATTTCTAGGCCCATTAAAAATCATATGCAATTCTGTTCATCAATAAATTCCACAAAAATTACAGGAGACTACCAGCTAAGCATAAAGTCTACTGTAAATTTTTCATAATTTTTTTGGATACTTATTTTGAGCCACAAAAATCACAAGATTAATTCATAGGGTAAGTATAATCACTATACTGTGATATAAGTGTCAAACAACAGATTTCATATTTTTACAATTTGTCTAATATCATAAGAAACACCCACAAAATTTTCCAGATTTATTGCATGATCCAAATAATTATTAAAAATCATAAACCACTGCCATGCAAGTATTTCAATTACCATAAATTCATTTATACACCAAATAATATGTAGGAATATTTTTTCCAGTGAGTAAACATACATGCAGAGCCAACAAATCAAGTTTCACATTTTTCTGAACCATATTTTATTTACTATGCATTTTCCAAGTTTAGTAAAAACATGGATCAAATATATTCATTCAGAAAAGTTACTCAAACATGACATGCAATTACATCAAACTGTAGATCTAGAAATATAGAGCACACCAAAATTTATTTCATCCAATTTGGAGCTGTAGAACTCAAGATATGAATTTTACAAGTTTTGAATCAATTTCTAGAAATCATTTATTCAAGAAAACCGATGAAAAAGGCTACGCGCACCCAGATCTACACCCACCGGGGTCCCCTTGCGACTGACAGTGGGTCCCCGACCCCACCGGTCAGCGAGACCGAGAGGGAGCTCACCTCCGACGAGCAGATCTCGCCGGCGGTGAGGTCTCCGGCCACGGGGTAAGCACCAACGTGCTCCCCGCAGCGAGGCGCACCCAACGGTACCCTTGGATTGGCCGGAGGATGACCGGAACACCTCCGACGAGCATGCATGGCGGCACGGCGGCGCTGCTCGCCGTGGCCAGGCCGCTCCGGCGCGGTAGAGCGTGCGCAAACGCCTCTCCGAGCTTCCTCACCACCCTACCGACCTAGCGCACCCAAGAACCAGCGAAAAGAGGCAGAGAAACACAAGATCCGTCGCGGCGGAGTACTCCGGCGAGCTCGGGGTAACTCCGGCGAGCGATTCACGGCGCTCGACGGACTCTCACCTTGGTAGAACGCGCGCACAAGCTTACCCTAACGATGACGAAGGCGCTGGTGCTCTCGACGGTGAGCTTGAGGCTCTGGTGCGGTCGGCGGCGAGCGGCGGGGCTTTCTCCGGCAATGGCGCGCGGAGGAGCTGCTGCTGCTACGCGGTGCGAGCGGAGGGAGGAAGGAGAAGGAGGGCGCGGGGGACAGAACAGAGGAAATGGCCTGGGAGCCCGAGCCGACGTCCCGACCAGGGGGGTTGGAGGCCGGCCGCCACGTGGCCGGCGCCGGGTGGAGCGAGGCGGGCGCCGCGCGTGCGGGAGAGAGAGAAAGGGGGAGCAGGCCGGGCCGCTCGCTGGGCCGAAAGGGAAGCGGGGTTGGCCCAGCAGTGCCTGCCCCTTTCCCTTTTTTTGAATTTCTTTTCTCCAAATTCTTTCTAAATTAATTTGGACCAATTTAAAATCATTTTCACCTCTTGCTCCCAAAAACAAAGTTGTTCCAAAACAAAAACTCTACAACTTTGCTTTAATAAGCAAGACCAAATTCCAAATAAAATTTGAATTACAAATTAAAACTTAGTTCTAGGTTTTTAAATAAATTAAATTTGGAAATCTTGTATAAATTCCATTTCTCAAATTCCATAGCTCTAAAAATTACAAAAAAATACTCTAAATTCTTCTTACACATAAATCAACATAGTTTGAATATTTCACATTTTTAGAAGCAAGCATCATATTTTTAGTATAATTAAAACACATGAAATAAAGCACATAAAATCATGTTTTGGGATGAATGACATGCTCATGATGCTATGCTTGATGAGAATGCTTATGCATGTTGTGATAGGGCTAAATGCATGCTTAACACCTAGGGTGTTACAGGACGTCCTTCTGCCTGTTAGTTCTTTTTGATCCTTGGAAGCCTCTGAAGCTCAAATAGACATCAAAGCTTGTTGAACTGATTAAGCGTTAGTAATAAACCTCTAAGCTTTGGGAGTCTAGAACTTTCTTATACATATTCATCTTTTAGTAGGATCAGTATATTTTTATGTATTTTAGATTTATGATATGCAGACAGGAAAATAAACATGCTAAGAATTATTCTTGTGCCACCGCAGTAGATAAATGTGTGAGCTGTTGCATCACACATTAAATACATGGGGCTTAGTAATTTTCTAAATGCAATGCAATACATATTTATTTTCTTTTCTAATGCATAAATAATAAAGATGCAACTACTAATGCAGTTAAGAAAAATAAATATGCTTAAAGGAAAACAAAGATAAATACCAAGTTACCTCCTGACGCAGCGTTCGGTGATTTTAAGTCCTGCGAACAGGACCTCTTACCATGTTAATTCGTAGGTGCTTTATCTAGTCCCAAAGGTGGAGACCATAATAATTGCACCCCTGAGATGGTGCCACCCATGTTTATTGCTCTTCCAGTGGTTGGAGTCAAGTACTAGTTCTGAGAGCTAGCAACATTTTCGCTCAGTGTGCATGTTCATAGGTCTAGGATCTTCACTTGTAAGATTCTCTAAGAGTTGACTAAAGTGTGTCCTGCTCATAGAGAAAAGGTAGAGATCAAGTGCACTGGCTCTGTTGGTGGAAAAACACCAACAGAACCAAAAGGTTTGTTCATTATACTCTAGCCTTTGGCACATTGAACGAGATAAAGTTGATGTTTATGTGTTTAGCAAAATCTAAACATGGGTGATAGGAACAAATAATTAGCAAGCTTGTAGCATTAAACATTTTGCGGATCAAATTAGCATTATGGAAGGATGGTCTATCTATGTATATAACTTCATGATTATGACTATCATCTTCCAAAGATAAGATGTGCAACATTTCAAGTCATTGAATTAAAAGCTACAAGATCAAGAAAGTGATTCTAGGAACAAGCATAAAGAACTAAACGTGTTGAGCTAATTAGATTGGATCAAATAAGGTTGTAACTCAAAACATGTTGGGCTCTCTACTTATGTGAACGCCAAAAACAAGGAGGATATTTTGGAAGTGATGATCACTTACCAAGAGATGTTACCTTTAGTATTGAAACATGTTGAAGCCGTAACATCTTTTAGAAACTTTCCTTGTTTGCCTATCTTGTCTCCTTTGTTTTACTCCTTTCTTACCTTATGCCATTATTTGTTCTTTGTCTAATTTGTGCTTGGACCTTTAGCTCTTCTTATTATTTTATCCCTACAAATTATTAGTGGACAGCACATACCCGAAGGAGTATACAAGTAATGACAAGGGCATTGTTGTAACACAAAGTTATGCGTCACTTCCTATGCTACAAAAGAAATTGTTTTAACATACTTAGCATAGAACATTTATTATTCACAATTACTTATTTCTAAAGGATTGATTTTATTTTTCCATCTTATGTTTTGATTCTTAAATATAGGCATTGTGGATCAACTCAAACTCATAGAAATAATGTAATAGTAAATTTAGAGATTGCAAACCAACGTGTGGAGCGATGAGGAAGAACTTGGTTGGATCATCTAGAGAAATTGACCTTCTCTTCCTCATGTCTCAGCTTCTCAACCTCAGAGGTGAGAGTGCAGAATGTTGCATGCTTTTCTCTTATCAATCTTTTCTTGATTCCTGATAATTAGTGGTTGACAAGAGAATGCAACTCCATGGAGTGAGTGCTTTGATCATGGATCAAGTTTTGTGGCACCCTTCTTTCTACTTGGCTATGCATGAGCTGTGTCTCCCTTCATCTCTAGTATGAGTTCATCTCAGGACTGTCCCAATTTATATTTGAGATTTTCCTGTAGGGGTCAGTCCAACAAAAATATTCCAATATCTAATATAGCATACTATCAGCTCAAAAATCAACCTAGACACCATGTCTAATTTGATTCAAGAAGGCATTTTAACCTAAGCACCATGCTTAATTTAAAAATCCTTTTGAATGTAAGATCACCACTCCTAAACTAGGCACTATGCTTCATTTAAGAGATGTATGAAACTACTTCAAAGCCTATGCATACTATAGCAAACAAAGGTAGCATGAGAGCATTAAAGAAATTTACTCAATAGTGATGATAGAGTATGATCGCAGTGATTAATATTGTTATATTTTTAGATGCAGATGAATTGTATGCATGTAAGGAACTAAACATGATGTGGATGAGAAAACTAAAAGAAGTGGATGCATGGACCATTCAAAGTAAACATGCAGTGGTATGCAAGAAAATAAAAATATAACTACTCATAAGTGTAAAGCCCATGAGTAAGACTATCTCACCTTGATCACACTTACCTTGATGCATGACTGGGATGAGTGGCATAGCATAAATACCCGTCACATGTGATGGGGGTTATACTCTTGTGACGACGACCTTTTCTTCAATCTACACATGGTTAGAATAAATAATATATATGTGTATACACAAACCTGTGAGATGGCAGGGTTCCAGAATGATGGATCTTGAATGTTCAAGCACCCTGGGTTCTTCAATCTTGTGGAATCTTGTCGCAAGGACGAAGCAGCATCTAATGTCCTGTCTATTCCACACTCAACAGAACAAAGAGGTAATCCTACTAAAGCTAGTGGTACACTAAGTTAGCAAACATCAAGATAATTATCAGAATCTTTATGCCAATTGCTTCCCCAGCAACGGCGCCAAAAATGCATATTGATATTCCTTATGCACAATTAAAATATGAAGGATTCAACAAGCGCATAGAAAACCATTGTAGCATTTTACCGGGAGTATTCCAAGTATCATTATTTATATTTTACCACTAGGAAACAATGGATAAAGATATTGATAGTTCACCATCATGTATCTACTAACTAATACACCAACTAGACTAAAGTAGGGGTAAGTAATAGATGATATGAATTATACATATATGACACACACCGGAGAATTCTATGATAAAAGAGTAAATAGCTAAAGTGAGAGGACAACGGGAGAGTGCAAGGTTTCTAAATACTTGTCTATTACTGGGGTTCTATAATAACTAATTTATGGAAGGTAAAGCAATCACACAATAACACTTTGGGACATCAGAACACTAGTCACGGAAATGGGTGTGAAAGGACTAGGAAGCTCCGACTAGGTCCTACAAGCACCAACCATAACATGGTGGAATACGTCAGCCGTCAGGGCTGTCACCACCTGGGGCTACCACAACTATATGTTGGATTGGGTGTAATCTCAGGTAACCAATAGTCTAGACGCCATGTCTATGCTACGAATTACTACTCTAGTCACACGTAATAACTAGAGCACTCGATACGAGCGGAGATCCTATGCTAAAGTATAACAACTATACTAACCAATCAAATGTCATGCATAAAAGTAAATAGAGAAGATGAAATATATTAAAGCATAAGTCTTACAAGAATAGATACAAAGATATACCAAAACTCTAACGACTCCTTCGAAGACTCCTCCAGAACCCGGGCATAGCGCTGCTCTCCCTAACGCTCAACTAGAACTAATCTACTACATTGAAATGTCTAGCCCTAATTCTCTAGAGGTGAGAGGTCATCCATTCGAGGGACGCCTCTACATCTCCATAATAATGTGGTGCCCCCAAATATGAGGGTCTACCTCTTTATTTATAGCCTAGAAAAGTCTCCCACCTCTTCTGGACAGGCGATGTGGAATTAATTCTTCCACTGTTTGCTCTGTTGGCTATTGTACATCAACTTGGGCCTTCCAATCATCCCTCATGTGAGCCCACTCAAAGGAGCAGCTTGGGCACCTCTCTTGGGCCTCTATCATACCATATGAGCCTCTTCTCACATCATGGGCCTTGCTTGGGCATGGGGCCCATTAGTGGTAATTCTCCTTTATTTATAAAATTAATATCTTTTCACTCTGGACCCAAATATAGCAAATGATATGTCCGTTTTGATCGTCTCGACGAGCCCACTGTAATGGCGCAGCCCACTTTATCATTTGAGGTACTTTTATTCAATGATTAGTTTGCCTTTAGCTCTTTTCCTATGTAACCCTACAAAACATAGATGCACCAAAACTCGTGGAATTTGTTAGTTCAAACCTCTAAACCATGTTGGTGAGCATCTCTTTGTAGTTATCAAAGTTATGTTGATAGTTAAAAATAGGAGTTAATTACCGTCAACACTTATAATTTAATTGCCTCCTTCTAGACCTAATCTAACTAGCTAAGCCCTAGAACTAGAGGACCTCTGAGGAATTAGGGTTTTTGGCTCTCAATGACTTGATCTTCAGATGACTTATGCCTTAGGGGGGTTGGGGTCTGGTTATATAGCCCAGGAGAATCACTATGAGCCCTTGGATTAAAGTAAACATGACATAGGGTGGAGATGCATCCTGGAAGGCGGTGGAGGAGTCTTGAAGAAGCACGAGATGAACAGGCTCGGGGTCAGGCCAGCCGGCACAAGGGTGGGATCTGCTGGTCCTCCCCGGGACTCTTTCATGGCCTACTTTTGCGTGATGTCTTCTTGATCCTTCTGGAGTCTTCTAGTGTATATTTCATGGGATAAGTCAGCTGTTTTATTTGACGAATGAATCCTCCTTGATTGCTTTTCCAAATAATCCTATAGAAAATAATAATTCACCAAAACTCATGGAACTTGTCAGTTTAAACCCTAGACTTACATAGACTCATTCATTTGTACCATTTCTCATGTTTATTCAACTATAAATTATTGACATTATCCACTGTCAACAATGTGCATACCAAGACCAAGAGAAAATGATAACCACTTACCTTAAAATGTTACTTTCATCACTGGAGTGTGATGACACCATGTGATGAAGGGTAGATGACTCGTGGTGGTATTCTCTTCCCACTTGAAGTTTTCACTGCTTGAGTTGTTCATGAGCATCTTGTCTCCTCTATTGCACTCCTTTCTTATCCTTTTTATGCCATATTTTTGATTCTTTGATTTTGTTATTCATTCCAATTTGCTCATTCTTGTGCCTGCAATAGATTACTGAACAACACATACTCGAAGGAATATACAATTTTGAAACACAGGTTATGTTGACACCTCTAACATCACTTAAGCTAGGTTGTCATCCCCAGCATGATGTAGAGGTGTTGGTATTAAATATATATCCTTTTCTAGGGAATAAATAAATAAGTAAAGAATCTGCAAGCGCACAGATAATACCGATGTAGCATTTTAACCAGGAGTAATCCAGGTATCATTATTTATATTTTTACCATTGGGAAGGGACTTGCAATGGATAATGAGCAATGAGCACTACATGTATTTATGGAGATCTTAACCATATCTTTTTCTATCTCTCATGCAGGGTAAGTGTCACATAAGATAAATAATATAAATATGAATAATAAGTGACAGAAGATAAATGAGAGCACATAGCCATATATAAATATGATAATCATCTCAACAGAATACTCTAAGTCTATAACACTAGCATGGACTAGGATGATCTACATGAATAATCCTAAGTATTCTAACTATATTGTTAAAGCATACAATGATTAGTGCAATTACACCTAGCATCATCGTAAGAAAAGGTTATACTTATGCATAGTGATATTAGCAAGAAAGATCATGAACATAGCAATCACTTCCCTGCAATAACAGTGCTCTACAATCCTTATAATCGGGAGGAGGACTACAAAGGACTCAACAGGACTGTCACTCCCGTGATCTACCTCGGGCTCCGGACTATAAGGAGTAATCACAGATAAATACGGTCTAGGCACCTCGCCTACACAATATCCACCACTTACACATCGGCCTAATGAGTAAGCGCTATACGATCCTATGCAAAAACATAATTCTAATCTAACTACGCTAAGCATATAATCAAAGTAGACAAATAACAATATAATTGAGAACATAAGCAAATAGAATAAAGTCAGTTCTGATATAATCAAATAGATCAAAGTCATATTCATAATATCAAGAACTAATATGAATAATACGAAGAAGAATAAGAAATTACCAAGAACAAAGATAGATCCGGACTCTAGGCTAGGCTTGACTCCTAGATCTATTCCTATGTAGCTATGCTATAGAACTATAGAGATCTAATTGAGATGGTGGCTCTAGGCTTCTCTGAATTCTCTCTATTTGAATTCCTCAGAGAATAATGAATTCCTCCTCTCTAGGCGGGTCAGGGTTGTATTTATAGCCCCCTAGGAAGCACCACAGCCCTTGGATCAAACCGACTTAAACATACGGTCAAGATTACTCCTCAAAGGCGGTGGAGGCAGGATCTGCGAGAATCACCCTCATTTGTTGAGAGGGTCGGGCGGCCGCCCACCTGTCAGGGGAGCCCGCCCCTAGCTCTTTGCCAAAGGGGCCCCTACTTTGCAGGTTTGTCTCCTCAAGTCTTCTAGAGTATTCCTGAGTTACCGACGTGGTCTTCTCTCTATGTAAATCTAACATGTGGACCTCCTTTTGTTCTTATTCCAATAACCCCCTGCAGAAATAGACAATCACCAAAACTTATGCAATTCTGTTATAACCCCTATAGCTAGATAATATTCTGGTTTAAGTCCTTTCTCATGCTATGTTGACGGTTAAAAAGAGTACTTGTCTACCGTTAATAGGATATTTGTCTAGAGTTTTATTGTATTCCTTCTATGCCAATGAAAATATGGTGTTGAGATTATTTTAGCATAAATTTTATTTATCATGTTCTATACAAGCATTGCTCAAGGCAAATAGTAACTTGTAGCAGAAGATAAAGTGAATAAACATTGATACTTACAACTCTTCTATCCATGTTGAATATGTAATTCTTACATCTATGAAGAATGAGTTATGTCTTCTTGTGCAAAGTTATTAGAGTTTATCATGTGTCTTGCTTCATCTCTGATTTGAATTCATCTCATGACTTACCTAGCTTGATTTTACACAAGTAATTTTTTAGTTCAATAATCAAATTAAACTCCATGTCTAGTTATAATTAAGGAAGACATTTAACCTAAGCACCATGATTAATTTAAAAAGCCTTTGAAAGTATGTTGACTACTTCCTCCAAATTTTACTATGGCAGATAAAGGTAACATGAAAGCACTATAGAGATTTTATTTAATTAGAGATGAAAGAGCATGATTGTTATTAGAAAATTGATCATGGCTTAAAGGTAGAGACAACCAAAATTAGGAACATGGAATACGATTTTTCAAAGAGATTCAACCCCCCAAGCTAGAATTTTGCAAAGCAACATTAAGTTTGGATGGATACAATTCAATGTTGCATAATAATTGGTTGGACATACCTTAAGTCATCAATGTTCATCTTTTTTTCTTTTACTTCAAACCTAGAATGGTTAGTGACAAATGTACCTGAAGGAATATTTTCAACTATGTTGTTAGGCTTATTTCAAAAGGGCATTATAACAAAAGGTGAAAGCTCATGTTATCTCCTAAAAGTGCTTTCTTTAGGACACAAGAATCTTGCAGCGATAAGCAAGTCTTGCCTCTAATGCAGAATAGAGGGGCCATTGGTGTTGAAATGTTACTACGCATGCAAGAAAGTCTGACCTTTGTAGGTTCGAATGCATCTAACAGTATATTTAAGTGCTATTGCAATTTGTGTGGATTTATTATATAGAAGGTAAAACAAAACTCAATACTATGTCATACATTAATCATAGACCCAAGTTATAGGAGATAGAACTTTATCTTTTTTGAGGAATTAAATTAAAAGGCAAACAGAAGAAGGTACATGTGACAACGTCCCTCTCTATCTCGGCTCCACCCTCTCTTTTATAAATTGGTAGGAGTAGCAATTGTGTCAAAAATCGGTTGCTCCCCCTTACCTCCCTCCCTCTCTCTTTATCAAAGCTGTGTTGATCGTAGGACATCTTCCTAGTTAGCAATGCCCGTATTCTAAAGCTATTTTACTAAAAACAAAGTATACTCTCTTCCCTTATGCTTTATTTTGAATAGAAAAGAAAAATTCTCAATGTAACCCTTCATTTCTTCAAGGCCAATGAATTGAATCTAGAGAATCAACATCAAGAATCAAAGATGAAGATTCTACATCAACAAGAGGATTAATCACACTAAAGAAGACCAAAGATTCAAGATCGTTTACCTATGCCCATCATAATTAGCTTTTCACCCTAAGCACTTTAACTCTAGAATCATTGCTAAGGGCACTTCTAATGCAAAAACTATCATAGTTTCTATGAACATTAATTGTCCTGCCACCTAATCATTTTGCTAACGTGGCAAAGTAGTTATTAAAGAGAGAGAGCAAAAATCATAGAAACTAGGTCCAAGTTAGAAACCATATCTACATGGGAACCAAGACATGAATAGATATGATTTGTAGAGAATGGAGAAAGAATTTACGTGATTGGATAAAAAATTATTTTGTACTCCCTCCATTCCAAATTATAAGTCATTCCAACAATCTTGGAGAGTCAAAGCATTTTTAAGTTTGACCAAAATTATACTGAGAAATACTAAGATTTGTAACATAAAGTGAGTATACTATAAAAATATAATTAAGGAAGAATCTAATGATACTTAGTTGGTATCATAATTATTAATATTTTATCATATAAATTTAGTCAAACTTAGAATAGTTTGCCTCTCTTGGAATGACTTATAATTTGGGATGGAGGGAGTAGAAACTTTCTATTGGGACCATGATTTCTATGTGTAGTATCTATGGAAATTAATAGGTATAGAAACTATGTGTAGTTTCTAGCATTGGGACTATCCTAAGGTGTGTGCTAGTGTGTTTTCTAAGGACCTTACCATGTTAGTGTGCTTTAGCTAGGTTAATTGATTTATCATTATGCACTTTGCTTGATTTGGTTCTTTCTAACGACTACACCTTCAATGAATCTTGGGACGAGATTCTTAAATGAGCATAGTTTGTCACACCCCAAAATTGCTATTTTGGGTTGTGAATAGTTTTCACTAAATTAAAATAATGCTTTTGTCATTTTCCTAAAATTTCCAAGATTTAAATAGTACTTTGATGATTTAAATAGCAGAAAATATGATTTTCTAGAGACTTTATAATAAATTTGATGGGGCGTTGCATTCTGCCTTTGCATTAATTTTGTGTGAAAAATAACTTATTAAAATCTTGTTTAAGCCTCAAATAGGTTTTATCTTTTTTTTCACAAAATAAAGTATACAAATTTATGAAAAAAAAACATGTTCAAATTTTTTTTGGATAAAATTTTCCATGAACTTTAGAACTTAGAAGTATTCAAACAAAGTTTTAAAATGAGTTTGATTTGAAAAGTTTCGAACTTCAGTTTCAAAATCATTTTACATAAAAATAAAAGGTCAAAAGCCCTCTTCTTCTGCTTTGGGCAAAAACCCCGGCTGGCCCACCGCGCTCACCCGCGTTCCTCTCCCCCTTCACATGGGCTGAGGCCCATTTCCACACAGGCAATCAACCCACATGTGCCTCTCCTCTCACTCACCGACAGTCAGGCCCCTCTGTCATCTTCCACCTCCTGCTTCTCCCATCCGCCATCACAACTTAGCAAGCAAGCAGTGGACCGAGCCCTCCCCTCCCCGCATCTGAGTGCAATGCAAGGGCCAAGTTCCCCCTCTCATCCTGCACCCCTCGCCCACCGAATCGACGCAGTCGTGTTGTGACCCACGACTTCTTCCCAGCGCCCAACATCCCGGGCGCACAGACCTAGCCCTCTTCTTCGCCTCTCCCTCTCCGCCCCTATAAAACACACCCTGAGCTCCGTAGTGGCGAGCCGCAACTGTTCCACTCCTCCCTGAGTCCCCTCTCTCGTCATAGTGCCTCCAAGACCTGTCACCACCGCCATGGACGGCCTTAACTGGAGTTCGTCGATCTCCCCCCACACGCCACCATTCGCCACCCTATTTCCTCTGTCAGCACCACAAGGGCATGACACATTCGCCAAACCCATCAAAGGCATCAATCCACACATGAAGAACCTTCCCCACGCTTGATCGACACCTCCACCAAACTGAGCTCCGCCCTCATCGCTGCTCGTCGCCACCATGGTCTTCACTGGTGTGATCGCCTTGCCACGTGTGGCTTCCCCTTCGTTCTCCATCGATCGGTGAAGCGCCCTGATCACCGGAGCACCATTCCAGCCAAGCAGTGCCGATCCTAGAATTTTGAGGTCCCTCCGGCAAACTCATTGTGATAGCCCCTCTAGACCATGCACATATAAATCTTACGATATATAGGTGTTAATTTTTCTTACAGAGCGAAAGCAACTCCAACAATATACTTTTTATTTAACATGTCTGATAATTATCAAGAAATAACATAGACTAAAAGAAACAATACCATACAAATAATTAATTTGGATTAAAAATGAACAAGAAAAAAATACCTAGGGCTTGGACATAAACTAAAATAACTGATCGACGATCACAATTCACAAGAAGGCAAGACCAAGATATCGTCGTCGTGAGCCTTGCCTGTCACTGCTATCGTGCACCATTACCTGGCATCCAACTCTCTATGGTGACGCGGCTCACTAGTTCCACATGTGTGTGTCGGCACGTCGCGAACTCGCTAGGTACGATTAGAGTGTGGCATGGCTCCCCGCCTCCTTCTCTGCCCGAGGGCCATGGGGAAAGAGAAATTGGGAAAGAAAGGTCGATGTTGTCTTCTTGGGCCACCTTATCCATTCTCTGCCTTTCTTCTCATTGGTTTGTTAATGCCTACTAAACTATAGGATATGATAGTTTGTACATCTAAGTTTGGGCCCCTCTCTTGCCTGGACCCTCGGTCGTGCCCTTCGTGTAGGGCTGGCACTGTGGCCAAGTACGGGTGAGCTACCGCCATCGAGTGCTCTGCTCCCCCAAGCGCACAACATCCCATGGAGGGCATCATCTCTACGCCACTCGATCAAAAGTTGATGGCCAGGATTGATCTTTGACCAGGAGTCAATGAAGTCAATGGTGAGCCCGGTCATCCTTCCCTCCACCAATCACTAAGAGCCACATGTCTAAGTTAATGCCACGCAAGCTATTCAATCCCAGTCATCTCACATCTTTCTAATCTACCCCCTAAACTATTCGGTGATTAGTCTTCTATTCACTTATTCTATGCTATCTTCGTAGCTAGCCCATGATATCTACCATTAATCTCGTTTCCGTCCAAATTAGATAAACTCTGTATAAAATGATTTTGTTTGTTTTGTTTAAATCCATAAATGAATAATGCCATCATTATTTCAATTAATGATATCATTAATATGTTTGGTGGATAAATATAACATAGTTTTCTTTTGTTTTATTAAAATGATTAATGATGGCATAATTCATTTATGATATCATTAATGTGTTTATAAAAAAACTCTAAAATGAAATTTTAGAAAATGGTCCTTTAAACTTTATAAAATATTTTTTTGGTCCAAATAAATTACTTTTTGATCCTTGAGTTTTAAAAGTACTTACAATAAATATTTTTATATACTAAAATGCCCTCTCAAACTTCAAAAACCTAAATCTTTTTAATTAACCATAGCTCTAATTTAAGTGTTTTTTGTGCTCACGTGGTTAGTACTATTATAAAGCATATAAATTTATAAAAAAAACATGTTCAATTTTTTTTGTATAAAATTTTCTATGAACTTTAAAAATTAGTAGTATTCAAACAAAGTTTAAAATTAGTTTGATTTGAAAAGTTTCAAACTTGAGTTTTAAAATCATTTTACATAAAAATAAAAGGTCAAAAGCCCTCTTCTTCTGCTTTGGGCAAAAGCCCCGGCCAGCCCACCTCACTCACCCACGTTCCTCTCCCCCTTCACATGGGCCGAGGCCCATTTCCACGTAGGCAATCAGCCCACGTGCGCCTCTACACTGTACAGAGGAGTCATATGTCCAATGGTCCACGGCGTAGGTGTAGATTATAAGCCCCGTTTAACTTTAACTTCTATCACATCGAATGTTTGGATATATGTACGAAGTACTAAATATAGACTATTTACAAAACTAAAAACACAGCTAAAGAATAATTTACGAGACGAATCTTTTAAGCCTAATTAGTCCATGATTGGACATTAATTATCAAATAAAATAAAAATGCTATAGTACCCGTTAAATTCTAACACCGCAACCAAACACCCTATAGCTGTTGAATGCAAGCAGCTTGCTAGGTAAGATTGTCATGCGTGCTATTTTTTTACAACATAAAAGGAGGGAACTGCTTGAGAAGATTGTTTATTTTATCTTCCAATAATTTTTATAACCATCCCAGATAACAATCTTTGAGTCTTTTTTAACTAAATTTTTGGTCGAGCTCCGCCTCTGCTCATAGGTGTCACTGCTTTGAACTCTTTTGTCCTCTATGTCATCAAATTTAGCTCTAACGGTGTCAAACTACGGGTGTGAAAACTCAAAAATACCCTCATGTTTATATATACAATTTTTTTAGCTTCTTAACGATATTTATAGATCGTCAAGGTCTACAATATTTATATAAAATTTATCTTCATTTGGTGCCTAAAAAAATGTGATTTTGCTAAGACATATTAATCATATCAAATCATTTCTTTTCTAGAGAATTAAATGAAGATACTTTTTATACAAATATTATAGATATTGTGGTAATCAATAACTTTTTTCTTTTTGACCTTATCATTTGAAGTCATTGATGCTGAAAAAAATAATTGCACATGAAAAGTATTTTTGACTTTTTACATCCTCAGTTTAACACCATTAGAACCAATTTTGATAAAAGTCTTGTGGACAGTAGAGTTCAGAATAGTGGTATTGAGAACTCAATTTTCTAATGTCTTATAGGTAATTATTAATTTTATAATGGCAACCAGCTAAAAGCTTGGGCCTTGCTTAGTTCTAGAAACTTTTGCAAAAATTTTAAAGATTCTCCATCACATCGAGTCTTGCGGCACATACATAAAGCATTAAATATCGATAAAAACTAACTAATTACAAAGTTTGTATGTAGTTTGAGAAACGAATCTTTTAAGCCTAGTTATAGTCTATGATTACTCTCTCCGTCCCATTGAAAATGAGGTTTTGGACTCTGCCATCTTATTTAACCGTTCATCTTATTTAAAAATTTTATATAAATATTATATATTTCGCTATGACTTATTTTATCGATATTTTAATAATAATTATTTATTGTATAAGTTTTTAAAAAATAAATAAGGTCAAATACGGTAGTAAAAAGTCAAAAACGTCACTTTTAAATGGACAGAGAAACTAAATAATATTTATAAAAAAGGGAGAATTGGTTGTAGGACATGCAGAATGGTGGCCATTTGCGAGCGGACACTAGAAAAAATTAGATTGCTCAAAGAAACTCCGTTTCTTGTCAAATTTGCTGGCAGACACTACGTCTAATCAAACATTATTACAAAATAGATATAAAATCATATAAATGCTAGAAGATTATACTATAATTTTGTTTACACTTTACATGATGAGAACTATAGTGTAAAAATATTGTTTAGTATTTTTAGTATCTTACTAATATATTAACTAATTAGCCATGGTTATCTTTGTCTATTTATGAAGATGGTCAAAATGGTCATTTCAGTGCAAAATAATATTTTTACACTATAGTTCTCATCATGTATAGTGTAAAAAAATATATAGTATAATTTTTTAGCACTTATATGATTTTATATCTATTTTGTAATAATGTTTGATTAGATGTAGTGTCCGCCAGCAAATTTGACAACAAACGGAGTGTCTTTGAGCAATCTAATTTTTCTTTTGTCCGCTGGCAAACGGCCATGTTCCACAGCCAATTCTCCCTTATAAAAAAAATATTACAGTATTCATTTTGTAATTTTTTTTTCAACTAAGCAAGGCCTTACTAGGGTTTGCGGGCTGCCCGTTTTGTCTGTAGAAAACGTCCATCCAAGCCCACTGCGCTGCGCCGCCGCCACCTCCCTCCCGCGCGAGAAATTTCTCCTCCTTCCTCCAGGGTATCTTGCGAAATCTCCAGTAATCCTTAGCTGCCACTGGTGAGTTTGTGCGTTCTGATTGATTTCTCGTTTGGTTTCGCTTCCTCGCATCCTTTCTGTTTCCCTGCCAATGTTCTTATCCTGCTCGTTCTTCTTGGGGAATCACAGTCCACTGCTCGCCCGACCGGAGGGAGGCGGCGCGGCCATGGAGCACGGGTCGTTGACGGACTCGACCTCATCGACCTTCTCCATCATGGAGGAGGACCACACCCTCGCCAACTCCGCCAGATTCGTCCTCAACCAGGAGTAAGTGAAGGCTTTCTCCTCCCCCTTCTTTGTCCAATCTCCAAAGAATCAGTATCTATTCGCTCGCTATCTGTGGAACGTTGTGATTATGCTCGCATAGTCCAATAGATGCAACAGAGCGTTATTGGAGGAGGAAGTATCTCTCTTCAGTTTGTTCAAGGGTTTTTGCGATTTACAGGGGTTTAAGGTTCCGTAACAGCTGATGGGAGGACGGTCGGTTATGGCTTAGTTTTGAGGGCCTGTTAGTGTTTCTAGCTCGGTTGCATAAGGAAATCTAACGCCATTTTGATAAGAGACACTAATAAAATTCTTGTAGATGACCATGATTTTTGTTCCTGGCGAGGGCCATGATGTGCAGTTCTTCTGGGATGATCAGATGCACTAGAAGGGGTAATCACCAGAATGTGATTTTAGCAAAATTGTTGCTACATTATTTCACTTCAATTAGGTCGGCCTGTCCTTGGGGGTCATCACTATGAAACTTAGTTGGAAGGGAGAACTTCTGTTGCTGCCAGAATTTGATGTTTTTGGTTTTGGGATTCAGAAAGTAGATCGATCTATCAGTGCAGATCATGACTATGAGACTTCGCCATTGCTCTCTTTACATTATGTAGCTCCAGCAAACAACTGTTACCAGACGATGACAACAAAAGATGGTGCTCAGAGGATAACAAGCAGCATAGTAGGAACTTTAGTATGTATTTGTGATTCTGCTAACTGGTCTTTACGGAGTAGTTATTGATGGTAATATGATCATTTAGTACATTTGCTGGGTTACTAGAGGGATACTGTAATTTCTTCCTTTCCCTCTACTGTTATCTCTAGCAACCACAAAACATTAGAAAAGAAGGTGCATATGGTACTACTTTGGAAATTACCATTGTTTTGTTGATATGGTTGTCGGTCATCAATTTATATTGGTTTGTGCTTGAACCAATTTTAGACAAGTTTTCAGTTACCTTTATACCCCGTTTGGATGTAGATATTGGAGCCTGGAATTGGGAATTGGAATCAAGTTTCCTGAATTCTGCTGTTTGGATATCCTTGTATTGATATTTGGAATTGGAACTCCAATACCCCAGTATTGGACTATAACTAGAACTGAGCTCCTCCAATATGAAGCCTCGCCCCTCTGTATTGGGTGGAATTGGGGACCCCGACGCCTCCATCACCGCTCTCCCGACCCTGATACCTCCCTCGCTGTCCCAACCCCAATGCCGCCGGCCGCCTCCGAGCCAAGCGCCACGTGATGCCTCCCTTCCCTGGCCTCGTTGCTCTACCGACCCTAATGCCACCGGCCACCCCCGATCCAAGCGCCGCACGGATCCACTGATCAAAGCGCTGCAGTTTGCACGCGAGCCCTGACGCCCTGTTGCGAGTCATTGCGACCCTCTCCATGCGGAGCTCCTCTGTGTGTGGTCTCCTTCCCCGTCTCTTGAGGTCCGGCTCTGCGGTCTCCTTCCCCAGCTCCGACCACCTCTTCTTCCCCATCTCCGGCAGCTCCTTCCCTAGTTCCGACCACCTCTTCTTCCCCCAGCTCCAATAGTTCCTTCCCCGCTGTCGAGCTCCCTCCTCAGATCCATGGTGGCCGGCGATGGGAGTGGCGTGAGGCTGGGTTGCAGGTGCGGTGGAGAAGCCATGTGCATTAGCCAATTCCATCAAATGACATCCAAACATGAATGGGTATTTGCCATGTCATTAGATTCCAACTAGGAATATCAGCTGCATCCAAACAACAGAATTGGTTTTGTAACCCATTACCAATGCTAGTCTGATTTGGTATTGAAACCCAATTCAATCCCAGCATCTCAATATCTACATCCACGGAGCCTTACAGTACTTTGCTTTGTTCCATAATAAGAGCATGCCCTATTGAAGAAAACTGGACATCTCAATCAAGTCAGCTAACCTTAAATCTTTACTGTTGCCCCTTTTTTCTTACATTGCCTGATGCGAACCCGCTAGGGTTTTTGCTCGATCTTTTGATGAGAGACGGGGATAACTCGATTGGTGGATGGAGATGACGTTCACGGCCTGACTACAGCCCTCAAGACCGCGCCTTAGCAACCGATACACCACGTCCAATAGTCGTCACGATCTTGTGGAGCGCGACAACCAGCCCAAAATGAGGTGACGCAGCACCCTGGACAGCAAGACCTATCGACGGTAATTGGATCATTGCCGCTGCTGCCGAACAGGTATTGACGTGGGACTTGATTCATATGAAAGTAGACTTGATAAGCTTTCCAACAAGTCCTGAAGCGCCTGAATCCAAATCCGTATGCAACCGTGGTAATGGTCACAAGTTGGCGCTTTGCTGCTGTCCGAATCCAGCGAGCGTGAGTCCCCCCTTTCGGTCTTCTCCTTGGTTCCTAATCAAAACAAGAGTGCACGCGTTTCCATTGTCTAAACAAGATGGACACGAGCTTATCAAGGAACTCGATTATTAAGTTGACGAACACGAGCACGAGTAAGAGGACCAGATATAGGTTGTGTCGGAGAGGATGTATCGCTGGTGTTGATGTCCTCATCATCCTCCCTTTCTTGCATTTGAGTCGTCCTCGACTCAAGCTCATCTTCCTCACCCAAATAAAGCTTCAAATCTGCAATGTTAAATGTGGGACTAACCCCAAAATTTGCAGGAAGATCAAGCTTATATGCATTCTCATTAATTCGTTGCAGCACTTTAAAAGGACCATCAGCTCTAGGCATCAATTTGGATTTTCTCAGTTCTGGAAATCTATCTTTTCGCAAATGCAACCAAACCAAATCTCCAGGTTCCAGAATCAATTGCTTTCTACCTTTATCTCCAGCGCATTTGTACTTAGCATTCATGCGCTCTATGTTTTGTTTAGTGGCTTCATGCAATTTTAACATCAATTCAACACGTTGCTTAGCATCAAAATTTATTTTTTTAGAACTTGGCAAAGGCATTAAATCAATAGGAGCACGTGGCAAAAAGCCATAGACAATCTCAAAAGGACACATTTTTTAGTAGAATGCAATGAACGATTATAGGCGAACTCAATATGAGGCAAGCATTCTTTCCACATCTTAATATTCTTCTTTAAAACAGCCCTTAACATAGTGGATAAAGTTCAGTTTGACCATCAGTTTGGGGATGACAAGTGGTGGAAAATAAAAGCTTAGTCCCCAATTTGAACCACAAAGTCTTCCAAAAATGACTAAGAAATTTAGCATCACAATCAGAAACAATTGTGTTGGGCACACCATGTAAGCGAACAATTTCTCGAAAGAACAAATCAGCAATATTTGTAGCATCATCAGTTTTATGACATGGTATGAAATGTGCCATCTTAGAAAATCTATCAACAACCACAAACACACTATCACGTCCCCTCCTAGTCCTTGGTAGTCCCAACACAAAATCCATAGATAGATCCTCCCAAGGAGCATTAGGAACAGGAAGAGGTAAATACAAACCGTGGGGATTTAACCGTGACTTTGCCTTTTGACATGTTGTGCAACGAGCAACAAACCTCTCTACATCTCTCTTCATCCTTGGCCAAAAGAAATGACCAGCAAGTATGTCCTCGGTCTTCTTTGCTCCAAAATGTCCCATCAAGCCACCTCCATGCGCTTCCTGCAACAACAACAAACGAACAGAGCTAGCTGGAATGCATAGCTTGTTAGCTCTAAACACAAACTCATCACTAGTTCGACGAAAGCTAGTCGGCAGTCTACCTTGGGGTATACCCACGGTAGTAGTTTATCGGTAGACGGTGCGCAAACTACGAACTCGATGGTGACGCAAGACACGGACAAGCTTTTTATCCAGGTTCGGCCGCCGAGTTGGCGTAATACCTACGTCCTGCGTCTGGTTGTATTGATTTGTGCTGAGAGAATATGATGATGTATGACTTGTCCTCTAGGGGACCCCTGCCCCTCCTTATATATCCTGAAGGGACAGAGCTACAAGCAAAGTATCCTATTTGGTACAAAATCTTGTAGCCTTGCGGTGCACGCCGACCAGTCGTGCGCCGCACGTCTTCATCTTGTGGGCCGAGCCACCTCTGATGGTGCGGCCCATATAGGCCCATGAGGGTATAGGGGTTTATACCCCCACAGCTAGTCCCCGAGCACCATGTATTGTGATGTAACACGCCGTCTTGAGCTTCTTCGATCAGCGAGGCTTAACGTCTTCAATAAACAGGAAAGTCGCCCAAACAGTTGCAACGGTATTTTGACCAACTCAAAAGACAGTTGATCAACATTGACATCAAAGAAGCAGGTTGTTCGAAGAATGCATGGTGCTCCAAATTAAAAAAGATTTCTTTCCTGGTGAAGTGTGCCCACTTTACTTTTCTGAAAAGTATAGTCTTTCAAAAAGCAAGCACATTCACCGCAAGGTGAAGTGTGCCCACTTAGTCCCCGAGCCTGGTAGTAGGTGACGTAGGCACGTGGTGCCAGGGTCAAAAAGAAAAGTCCTCAAAGAAATTCTGAAACTGAGATGCATCGCCAGATGCATCGTACCGATGTAGTCCCCGAGCTTGCTGGAAGGCGAAGTATGAGCCTTGTAGCAAGGTCTAAAAAATCAGTCCCCGAGCATATCATGCTCGTATGCAATTGAATAGACTAATCGACCAGTCCCCGAGCATAGAACGCTCGGTGGTTGGTACTGTCCCCGAATTCTCAAATTGGTGGGCTGGTCGACCAGTCCCCGAGCGTATAGTGCTCGGTGGTCGGTGCAGTCCCCAAGCTCTTAAATTGGTGAGCTGGTCGACCAGTCCCCGAGCGTATAGTGCTCGGTGGTCGGCACAGTCCCCGAGCACGGCGTAGGGACCGGTGGACAAGTCCCCGAGCGTGGTTGGGAACGTAAACGTGCTCGGTGGTCGGCACAGTCTTCGAGCATAGCATAGAGAGTAGTCGACAAGTCCCCGAGCGTGGTTGGGAACGTAAACGTGCTCGGTGGTCGGAGCAGTCCCCGGGCACAGCGTAGGGAATAGTCGACGAGTCCCCGAGCGTAGCTTGTCGACTGGGCCAAACCCCTGAAAAATAAATATAAAGAATAGGTAGTACATGATGTATAAATAAACTTTAGATAAAAATCAGTACTGAGATAAGTTTTAGATTTTTTGTTATAAAATTAGCACAAGTAGTTAATTCATCCTAGAGCTTGTACCAGCTCTGGTCTAGCCAACAATCAGCATGAGGTGCGGAACCTAGGCATGCGTAGGATTGTCAGCCACGTCAGAGAGTACTGCCGACCACCCGGAACGCAGAGGGCGGATCTCGTGCACGTGTAGGGAGGAGTCGGAGACAGTACCGGCTCTGGAAAGCTCGTGTAGGAGAAAAAACTAGTGTGGCTAAACAAAAAGTTGTTTTTGAAGGATAATAAAAAATATTATGCCAAAAATAAATAAGATATTAGAAGTGTACTTATCTTTGGATGAAAGTCTGGTCGGTGACGACAAAATTGTTTGGCCCTCGAGCTTTTGGACTTGTTATCGTGACGGTGGTCGCGGTTGTCGTAGCGCCGTTCTTCGCGGCGATTATTATTGCGACTCGTGGTCAGAGCAAGTAGGCTAAACAATTTGGTCGATGGCCCGAGCAGGTCGGTGTTGTCGATCTGCCTCTCTTTGTAGCAGGGAAGCGGGTGACGCGTTGTCGGCGTGGTCGGAGACGTTGCTGGAGTAGTCGGAGTCGTAGCCAGCGTGGTTGAAGCCGCCGCCGACGTCGATGAAGAAGTGGTTGGCGCAGATCGGATCTACACCTCCTCCGTGGTCATGGCGGTGAAGTTGTTGAAGCTGACGGTGGACGTGAAGTCGTCCGCCATGGCCGCGAAGTCGGGGATGATGGCCATCTTGTTCGTCGGGAGAGCTGTACGCACACCCCCTACCTGGCGCGCCACTGTCGACGAAAGCTAGTCGGCAGTCTACCTTGGGGTATACCCACGGTAGTAGTTTATCGGTAGACGGTGCGCAAACTACGAACTCGATGGTGACGCAAGACACGGACAAGCTTTTTATCCAGGTTCGGCCGCCGAGTTGGCGTAATACCTACGTCCTGCGTCTGGTTGTATTGATTTGTGCTGAGAGAATATGATGATGTATGACTTGTCCTCTAGGGGACCCCTGCCCCTCCTTATATATCCTGAAGGGACAGAGCTACAAGCAAAGTATCCTATTTGGTACAAAATCTTGTAGCCTTGCGGTGCACGCCGACCAGTCGTGCGCCGCACGTCTTCATCTTGTGGGCCGAGCCACCTCTGATGGTGCGGCCCATATAGGCCCATGAGGGTATAGGGGTTTATACCCCCACAGAATGCATAGCTTGTTAGCTCTAAACACAAACTCATCACTAACGATGAATTTATTCCACCCTTTTTCATCTTTACAATGCAGCAACACGTCTCTAAAATCAGCATCATAAACATATTGGTCTTTAATAGTTTCTAACCCAAATATCTTGTAATCAAGTTGATTCAGCAAAGTATATCTCCGTGATAAAGCATCAACAATAATATTTTCCTTCCCTTTTTTGTGCTTAATAATATAAGGAAAAGATTCAATAAATTCAACCCATTTTGCATGCCTACGATTCAGTTTTCCTTGACTACGAATATGTTTCAAAGATTCATGATCAGAATGGATAATAAACTCTTTGGGCCACAAATAATGCTGCCATGTCTCTAATGTTCTAACAAGAGCATAGAGTTCTTTATCATAAGTTGAATAATTGAGAACAGGCCCACTCAATTTCTCACTAAAATATGCAATAGGTTTTCCCTCTTATAATAAAACACCTTCCAAACCAATTCCACTAGCATCACATTCAAGCTCAAAAGTCTTATTAAAATTAGGAAGTTGTAGGAGAGGTGCATGAGTTAACTTATCTTTCAACATGTTGAATGAATTCTCTTGTGCTTTGCCCCAATCAAAAGGCACCCCCTTCTTTGTAAGCACATTCAATGGTGCAGCAATGGTGCTGAAATCCTTCACAAAACGGCGATAGAATCCAGCAAGTCCTAGGAAACTCCGCACCTGGGTGATAGTATTTGGGATAGGCCATTCCTGTATAGCTTCCACCTTGGCTTGATCAACCTTAATTCCCTATGGAGTCACAACATAACCAAGAAAAGACACTCGATCGGTACAAAAGGTGCACTTCTCAAGGTTACCAAATAAACGTGCCTCGCGTAGTGCATTAAAAACAGCACGTAAATGATCAAGATGTTCATCCAATGATTTGCTGTAAATCAATATGTCATCAAAATATACGACAACAAATTTTCCAATGAAAGCACGCAAAACCTCGTTCATTAATCTCATGAAAGTACTAGGTGCATTAGTTAACCCAAAAGACATGACTAACCACTCATACAAACCGAACTTAGTTTTGAAAGCAGTTTTCCATTCATCTTCCAATTTCATACGAATCTGGTGGTACCCACTACGTAAATCAACTTTTAAAAACACAACAGCACCACTCAGTTCATCTAGCATATCATCTAATCGTGGAATAGGGTGTCGATATCGAATGGTGATATTATTAATAGCTCTACAATCAACACACATACGCCATGTTCCATCTTTCTTCGGCACTAAAATTACTGGAACAGCACAAGGACTAAGAGATTCTCGGACATAACCTTTGTCTAGTAGTTCTTGCACTTGTCGCTGAATTTCCTTTGTTTCCTCCGGGTTTGTCCTGTATGGTGCACGATTTGGCAAAACTGCTCCAGGAATAAGATCAATTTGGTGCTCAATTCCGCGTAGTGGAGGCAGCCCCGCTGATACCTCACTTGGAAACACATCAGAATACTCCTGCAAAACGTTAGCAACAGCAGGGGGCAAAGAACATTGCATATCCTCAATTGAAATCAAAGCATCCTTGCATATCAAAGCATAAGCAACAGAAGTGGATGCATTGAACTCATTAATATCTGATTTGGTAGCTATCATACAACGTCCTTTCAGTTTTATCTCATCTTTGTTACCAATTACAGATTTATCATTTTCATTGCTCTCGTTCTTTGCTTTAGTAGCCCTAGCAACATCAGTTTGTATAATAGTTTCAGGGGACATAGGATGCAACACAATTTTGCGATTATGGTATAGAAAAGAATACTGATTTGATCTACCATGATGCATAGAATCTCTATCAAATTGCCAAGGTCTACCTAGCAGAATGTTATAAGCTTGCATAGGCACAACATCACATTCAACAATATCTTTGTAGGATCCGATGGAAAAGTTAATTCTCACAAGTCTAGTTACCTTTGCCTTACCACTGTTGTTCAGCCATTGGATGTAGTAGGGATGCGGGTGTGGTTTGGTGTTGAGGGCAAGCTTCTGCACCATATCGCTGCTTGCCAAGTTGTTGCAGCTACCTCCATCAATGATCATGCGACAAGAACGCTCTTTGATGACACACTTTGTTTGGAATAAAATGTGTCGCTGATTTTGCTCCGCCATCTCCATTTGTGCACTAAGCACTCGCTGCACGATCAAGCTCTCATAGTGGTCCGCTTCACCTGCATTAATATGTTCTTCTATTTGGTCTTCATTACCTGCATGGTCAGTCGCAAGCAGTGCAAGTGTATCCTCATCAAAATCACTAGCAGATGAGTACTCACCATCATCCCTGACAATCATAACTCGCTTGTTTGGACAGTCACGCATCATGTGCCCATATCCCTTGCACCGGTGACATTGTATGTTGCTTGTTCTACCCGTCGATGCCACAGATGAAGTACTCGCAGCAGGCTTTTGCATCGTCTTCGCAACTGAATTGGTGGGGGCAGCTCGAGTCTTGTCACTAGATAATGGAGTAGAAATACGTGTAGATGGAGTTGTAGCCATGCGTTGCTGCCATGAATTAGCCTTCCCTGCAGAAATATTACTCCTTGCGCTAGCACGTCGTCCCTGCACTTCCCTTTCAGCTTTACAAGCAAGATGAAACAAACGGGTTACATTATTGTATTCTTTGTAAGCGAGGATGTCCTGAATTTTCCGATTTAACCCACCCAAAAATCTAGCCATAGCCGGTTCCTCATCCTCCTCTAGGTTACAACGCAACATACCCGTTTGTAATTTCTGATAATATTCTTCTACACTTTTAGCACCTTGTCTTAATTACTGCAACTTATTTATCATATCACGCGCATAGTAAGATGGAACAAATCTAGCTCTCATGGCCCTTTTCAGCGCATCCCAAGTTCTAGGTAAGTTATTAGGATTTTTCTTTCCATATTCTATCCACCAAACAGAAGCAAAATTTGTAAACTCACTAGTAGCAGCCCTAACACGTGTAGTCTCAGGAAATTCATGACATGCAAACTTTTGATCAACAGCAATCTCCCAAGTGATGTAAGCATCAGGGTCATATTTACCATCAAAAGGAGGTATCTTAAATTTAATCTTACGGAAAGCATCATCATTATTGTGTACCTCGCGTCGGCGGTTGCCACCCATACCTCTACGGTTGTGACGAAGGCGACGTCGATCACGAGTGTCTTGATCATCATGTTCAGTATCACCATTGTAGTCATCTTCATGACTACTGTGCTCTCAATCTCCCTCCTTTTCTTCTTTATGCTTCTCTTTATCTTCGGTGTGGAAATCATCAAATCGCCTTAGGAGAGCAGCAAGGCTTTTGTCCACACTAGCAACGGATTCCTCCAAACTTGTGAGCTTGTTGTTTGTGGCAATCTGCGTAGCCTCCAACTGCTCCAGCTTTTCATTTGTCACCTGCAAGTCGTTATCAAGTCCCTCTGTGTGCAGCTTCACTTTCTTTTTAAAATGTTGTATGATGCCCTTAGTGCGAGGTGTATGTGGTGTTTCGTTACCATCATCTGTCCCTGTCATGGTTCAAAGACAAAGACAACAAAAAGGCAAGTGAAGAAATAAAAGCCCTACAACTACTAGGATGTAGCTACAGCAAGTCGCTCACACTCAACCTGTAACACAAGTTCTTACCAATTCTTACCTTGCTTGACAGGAGGGGTCGTCTGCCAACAAAT
This sequence comes from Sorghum bicolor, assembly GCF_000003195.3. Taxonomy (NCBI): domain Eukaryota; kingdom Viridiplantae; phylum Streptophyta; class Magnoliopsida; order Poales; family Poaceae; genus Sorghum; species Sorghum bicolor. The sequence continues at coordinate 16,799,176 of NC_012874.2, forward strand.
GGACAGCAATGGACGAAGTGTATCGGTGCTGCAGCACAAGACCTGTCAAGCTGTAGAGTATGTGGAGCTATAGGTGGGCTGAAACAAGGAACGAACTAGCACCACGTTAGTTATAAAAGCGAGCTGAATAAGCGTTCGACGATGGTACTGTGCTAGTCCTAGGCTAGACCGTGCTAGAGACGCGAGCCTGGACACAAAGGAAAGTCACAGCACACCCCCGAAAACAAGGTGGAACAAACTTAAAATCAATATGAAAAACAGCCCCTTTTTTAATCTTTTCTCTTTTCTTTTTTTTCTCTTTTTTTTCTCTTTTTTTTTGGGCAACCTCAAAAACTGATTATATGAACAAAAGAATACAAAAGAGCAATTCGCTACACACACTTTTTTCCGAAAGTACAGGGGTAAACTCTCTCTCTCTCTAGAGTAAGGCCGAACAAGTATGGAGTTATCTTTCTTTTTGGATCACAGAAGTACTTCGCAACAGATTCGACAGAGAGAAGATATGGTAATACTCGGCTGTGTATAGATGGTGACAAGAACTCGAAACTCTAAAGGACTAGACACTAAGACCAGCAACTCGACACCAAACCGAAGCAACGCAAATTCAACAAGCCCTAACTAAAACGGTACTAGCCAAGGCACAAAGGTTTAATAGGATTATGGAAAAACTAATCTACTATATTTTTTTGGCTTTTCTGGACTATAGGAAATTAATTAAAAACAGCAAAGGATTAGAAGTCTCTCACCGAAGAACCTTGCTCTGATTACCAACTGATACGAACCCGCTAGGGTTTTTGCTCGATCTTTTGATGAGGGACGGGGATAACTCGATTGGTGGATGGAGATGACGTTCACGGCCCGACTACAGCCCTCAAGACCGCGCCTTAGCAACCGATACACCACGTCCAATAGCCGTCACGATCTTGTGGAGCGCGACAACCAGCCCCTAGGGCTCCCGTCCTGCAAGCAATCGAAGAACTAGCAAGAACGAAAAAACAAGCACTGAATTTGCAAGATGAATTGAAGGTTTCAAACTGAATCTGAATCAACAATGGGGTTCCGAAGACAAGGAGACGGGCGGCTGATCCTGCACGCGCGCCTACAAGCAAGTAGCGAAGGCTAAACTTGATCTAAACAAAACCCAACGACCATGGCGACTCTAGAGGGATATAAGTAGATGGATTGACGACCAAAGAGGTGTTGGGGTCGTCCTCCAACCCTAGGACGCGTCCCTAATGGACCCAACTTGATACATGGGCCATCAGCCCAAAATGAGGTGACGCAGCACCCTGGACAGCAAGACCTATCGACGGTAATTGGATCATTGCCGCTGCTGCCGAACAGGTATTGACGTGGGACTTGATTCATATGAAAGTAGACTTGATAAGCTTTCCAACAAGTCCTGAAGCGTCTGAATCCAAATCCGTATGCAACCGTGGTAACGGTCACAAGTTGGCGCTTTGCTGCTGTCCGAATCCAGCGAGCGTGAGTCCTTCTCCCTTTCGGTCTTCTCCTTGGTTCCTAATCAAAACAAGAGTGCACGCGTTTCCATTGTCTAAATAAGATGGACACGAGCTTATCAAGGAACTCGATTATTAAGTTGACGAACACGAGCACGAGTAAGAGGACCACCTATAGGTTGTGTCGGAGAGGATGTATCGCTGGTGTTGATGTCCTCATCATTGCCTAAGCACTAAGTCACTCTTAAAGCTTAGTTTCTTCTCATACATACGAGTCCTAATGCACTCTTAAAGCTTTAACATTTTTGTTTGATACACACACTAAGTCTCAAGGCAATGTTTAGGGCCTACTTGTTCTAGTTTGACTTTTTTTGTTTGAATATAAACACTCTAGGTATCAAGGCGATGTTTAGGGGCTCATTTATTCTGGTTTAATGGCTTAGCGTTTAGAAAATATATGATATGTACTTATGTAGATTATTATGTCAACTCCAAAAGACCATCCTCGCAAATGACATCACTATATTCATGCTAAAGCCATTTATTGCATTGGAGTTTCTTGAGAAAAAAGGTTGGCCTTGCAGACACTTCATGTACATGCTAGAAATATTGTATATTTTGGAATCGAAGACTAATAGTTCTGCAATATATTGCATTATTATTGTCTTTACAGCCCAAGGGTAGCATTTTGTGGATATAGCATCCCTCATCCTGCTGAGAAGAAAGTCAACATAAGAGTTCAAACAACAGGTACCACAAATCCTGACATTATGGCATTCCCTTTGGCCATGGCTGAATAAGTGAATATGCTGTGAAGCTGTTGTATCGATTTGTTCTCCATTTAATGGTTATCTAGTGAATTTGCAATAATCACATTCCATTGTGCTCCTCGCTACTTCCTACAATAACCTAGTTGACTTGTACGTACAAAGATGTTTTTTCACTTGTTCTAGTACATAACTATTATTATGGTGGCGATGATGCACTCAATCATCTATCATGTAGGACACTAAGATGTGTTTCGGGGAACTTGTTGAATGTTTCTTCCCAGAGACTACACATCTAATATATTGTTTGTTTCGAGTGTTTGATACTAAAATGCAACATTGATGCTACACTTTATGCAAAGCTCGGATGACCTAACGATGCCATCCCATATTCTCATTCCCACTAAATGACCGCTCTGCTCTAGTTCCCCAAAAGGATGCTCACACTCCTGACGCATGTTTATATTGGCAGGAGATGCAGCAAAGGATGTACTGAAAGATGCTTTGCAGAATCTGATGATTATGTGCCAGCATGTCAGAGGGACATTGGACAACGCCGTGGCTAACCATAGAGCAAAAAATACTACTGCAGAACAAATGGATGTTGACCGGAAATAGATGAACTCAGTGTTCGTTGAGACCAACACAATATTCTGTTTTTTAAGCTAATTTTGCTAAAATCTTGGTACTGAATATACACTGTTACTGCAATCTTCTTAGCTTGCAAAAGTTACTGCTTTGGAGAGTCGGAAGCTCAGAGCTCAGTCATTGTTCGAGTTGTCTGATATAGGTGTAAATGGTTTGTATTCATTAGCTTCCTTTTCTGTAACACTGAAACTCCTCCAGTTTATTGCAATATGTATTTTTATGATGACCTAAACAATATTATATTATGGTGAACTAAGTTTCCAAAAGGTTATGGATTAAACATGTACTCGAAAAGTCATATTTATGCTCAAACATCGAACACTTCAACAAATATATTTGCTGTATTCTCGAATGCAGTAAAAGCTCCATCTAGTCATCTACCATGATGGTCTTTGACACAGTTTGAGAGTATCATTGATCATCTATGGACTGAATTTGACATGCTGCCAATAAATTAAATCAACCATACCTCAGCACTGCTTCCGTACAGAATATACAATTTGGGGGGGCAAATTTTAACATCAACAAGAAATGCTGAGCAATTCACGGAATATTCATAGGACACCAACATCAAGGGCATCCTGAAGTTTGAAGATCACTAATACTTCATTTGCACTAGCTTATTGAGTACTGAGAAATAATAGCACAACATACAGTTATCAAGGATGTGGCACATTTCCAAAGCAACTTACCTGATGCTGACTAGTGCTCCACATTCCACTAATAACGCAGAACTAATCCAAACATGGCTACGATGCATGAAGAATACAGCTCAGGAAAAAAGGGGATAGTAACAGATTAGAACCCTAGCATGGGAAATGGTACAATGATGCTTGAAAAGCATCTAGCTAAAAAGAAAACCCTAAACACCGCCGACTGGTCGAGCATCACCAATGGACGCGAGCTGAGGATGACCGCCAGGTGCATATCCCGAAATAATAAACATCAGATAAATAGCTATTAGCCTTTTCTGGTGTTATTCACGCAATCCAAGTGCACTTCTCCTTTCTTGGTGGAGATGACAGCCACACGTTGGTGGCAACTGATAATACCCACAAGAATGGAAGGATTTACTAAGTACGAAGAGGCCCAGAGAGAGCATCCCGGCCTGAGTTGGGGTCTTTGTGTTTCAGAGACAAGTTGGCAAACTGCACATCAAGGTCTCTGCTGTTACTGCGAACAAGAGCAGGAACCTGTTGCTGCTGCTGCTGCTGCTGTTGCTGATATAGAGACCTGAGACGACCAATTTCCCGCTCAAACATCTCCTGTTGAACTGCAAAATTGAGAAAGAATGTTCAAAGTTTTTCTTCTAATCAGAATAACAAAATCTTAGCAGGCATTCAGTATCAACAAAGCAATGCACTCCTGATGATGAACTGAAAACTAACGAAAAGAAGATGCCTAGCTTCTGGTTAGATACTTCCTCAGATCGCAGATATAAGTTCTATAGGACATCGACACGGTCTGAACTTTGACTGGCAGTAACTACAAAAATTTATTATCTTAATGAAAAGAGTAAATATGTTATGAAAGTATTTTTCATAAGAAATCCTGTAACACCAATCTTGTGTTATCAATTCATATAAAGTTCCAGATATTGATGCTTGGTGATAAAAGTTGGGAAATTTTGACTTTGGACAACCCTAGATGGCCTTATATTTACGATTGCTAAAGTAGCAGACTGGCCGTTACTGAGGCACTCTTTAGCAGGGCTTTTGTTAGGACTAATCCCAATGGCTTAATCAAAAGTCAAAACCAAGCCAAGACACGAGAACGGCTTATGAAGCATTGAAGCCAAAACCAAGCCAAAAAAAGGTGAAGCCAGACCATTTCATTTTTTGCCTAGAAGCTGAAGACATAAAACCATGGCTTTTCCTGGCTTCACCATTAGCCCTGCCAAAGAAGGCCTTAGTTTCTTTTGACAAATGTAAGCCCATAGGTGCTTCTTTTGTAGGCCAACTAAATTTTTGTAAGATACTATTTACTACTTGGATGTTAAGCAGATATAGTAAGTCAACAACATAGAAGGTCTTATTAAATACAGCCACTGGTATGTTGATTATGTAGTTAACTAGCAACATAGTTGAGACCTACTGCCTCAAGTTCGGCATTGGGCCATTGGTATGCTAGTATGCAGATTGAAGAATTTCACATGTTATTGGTACCACCGTGCTTTTCCAAATTATACTAACAAATTGTTTTTCGCATCTTGGTAAAGGTTGGAAACTGGGTTAACCAAGTTTGACTTGTCTAGGTAGTTTGGTTTCCAGCTTCTAGTTACAGGTTTTCCTTGGATATCTGGATTAATTAAACTATGAGTGATCTGTCAACTGAGTTCACTACTAGTTAGTTAAAAATAAAAAATTTCCATAATAGCTCTATTGAAGGTTCGACCATAGATGCATGTACATGATACATCTTACTGAGAAAACAATTCAGTGCTAAGCCCTCACTTTAAAGTTAGGAGGGATGTCCTCATGTCATTGGTTCTTTTGTTGCTTCAACTGAGAAAACATTGTTTAAAAAATTATTGATGGTCTTAGTAGATGCTTAAATGGTTATAAACCCAATAAGAACCATTGGTAAATGTCCTCTTAAATGGGGATAAACCAAAAATAATAATAACAATGACAATCAGAGCCACTATCCAGTTAAGTGAAAATTTTATTTGAATCAATGTCTCAAAGTAACATCTATCCTTGACACATTATTAGTATCTCAGGAAAACCTAATGCAAGTTACTGAAATGATTTGGATGGAGAGCACAACCTGGAGATAAGATAAAATAAAATATTAGGGATAATACTTACAGCGTTTAATAAGTTGTTCCTGTGCTAGACTCTCCAGTCTTTGCTTCAAGGCTTTGTTTTCCAGGTCGAGCATAATATTCTGCTGGGTAAGGAACTCCATTTCAGCAGACACTTCTACCCCTTCTGACTGCATGATTTGATCATGAATATCTTTCCGTCACATATAATACCAAATTTAAAGAGAAATAAAAACCATTCACCGTGGTAAGCAACCTGTAATGCCTGGACTCTACCCTCAAGCTCTGCAATATACTGCAGCTTCCGAACACGGGACCTCTGAGCATATTGCCTGCAACCAATTGAAATGACACCTTAATGAAAACAAAAAATGAGCAATCATTGTAATCTCAACAAATAGGATTGATTGAATAGCATGATGACCTAAATGAAATATTAAATTCTATGATTCCAAGTTTAAATTGAATATCTCTAAATTACCATATCTTTACTTTTAGTCAGTGTAGATCAGGTCTGGCACATTTTCCAAGCATTATAGCTGATAAGGACACATCTGGTTCCAGGATTTCTCAAGTTGCAAACTGGAAAGCTTGGGTGTGAGTTGTTTCTCATTTATGTTACCACAGGTCAATTCTAAAGTACTACACATTGACCATGCATGCGCACAAACTACAGGTTCACAGCACATGCACACAGGCCTATTCAATACCAATTATTCAGTAAGTTACAACACATATGAAATAAATATATAGCTCACACTATACTGTGCCCACAGGAACTGAACGGTCTGTGCAACAACACAAATCAAACTTCAACAAAAATGCTGCTGAATTTATCATGACAGTGATTGTTCAATTCTCAAGGTCAAGAAAAACATCAAATTACAATATATGCACTATTCTTAGTTTTAGCTATAATAAAATGTATATTTAAGGATCCTGTGCTTAAGGTTACAGTGAGATGTCTTGAGCTTTTCAGATTATTGCAGTAGCATTGTGCAAGTGCGAAACAATAATTCACATTCAACAGTAATCAAACTCACTGTTTAGCACGCTTGTTGTCCGCCTCTGACTGTGCATGCTTCGGCAGCACACCCTCCTTGGCTCCAACTTTTTGATCATGGCCAGCATCATCAGGAGTTCTCTTGTCCATGCCATGGTCATGCTCCCTCGGCACGTTCGGTGGCCCATGATGCCCGCCAACCTTATCTTTCATGGGCATTGGCAGGCCACCACCATGCCTGAAACCCGCCGAATTCGGCATGCCTTGCTCCCACGGCCTTCCATGTGCCCTCCCAAACGATGCCGGCTTGGCATAGTACTCCTGCACACCACCCCACGGCGCAGGCTGCCCACCTCCTCTCCCCATCCCCTCGAAGCCATTGGCGTAAGCACCAGCGGCGCCAGCAGCTCCACCGTCAAACAGCGCAAACGAGTCGCTGGACGACCTGCGGTGCCCAGCCCGGCCGCCGCTCTGCCGCGCCGCGGGCGTCTCGGGCTCGTTCAGCAGGTCATCGAGCCACAGCGGCGGCTGCTCCTCGATGAAGCTCTCGGACGACGTGCGCTGGTGGTGGCCGTGCCGGTGGTGCGCCGCACCAACCTGCGGCCGCGCGATTGGACCGCGGTCCGCGTACGGCGACGGCGCCGCCGCCGTCGGGAACGGGCTCCGCGGCGGCAGCAGCGCCTGCTTATGGAGCTTCGGGTTCGCCATCATCATGCCCTCAGGCCGACCAAACTGCCAAGGACAAACAGCTCATCTCAAACCGAAACCCAAGATTCGAGCAAATTCAACGCCAAAGTAGCACGTGCTTTGCGTCCAATCCAGGTAGGCGGATTCAAGCTGAAGTTGAGCAACGAACTACCAACAGATCAGGAGCGGGCACAGTAGAGGAATTGTCGCCCAAAAAATCGAATTTAGTGGGAGGTAATTGGGTCAGATCCGAGTGCATATAGCTTGGAAGCGCTCGGTTCCGCACGGCAGCAACGGACAGGAAAAGGGCGGCGTACCTAGTGGACGATCGTCGCCCGCGAAGAGCCGATGAAGACCTCGTCCAGTCGCCGCCGCCGCTGCCGCCGGCGAGGAACAGGGACGCGAGCAGCTACGGATCGGATCGAGAGAGGAGATACCTTTGGTTGGGGAAGAAAAAAATCTCCTTGTGTCCGGATGATTTCAATTCAAAATTCGGATTTTTCCTCGGAGCGGCGGAGGGTTCAAGAGAGAGAGAGGGAAAGGGAGGGAGGAGAAGAATGGAGAGGAGGAAATCGTAAAGTGGGTTGGGTTAGGAGAAAATCAATAAATACTCAAACGTGTTTTTGGGGAAATGTCGGAGGATCATTAATTCGGGGAAACCGTGGCCGTCGATTCGGCGATCGGACGGTGGATGCGGTTGAAACGGATATTCTGTAGTGCGTGGGATGCTGGTGCCGCGTGCTAGTGGCGAGAGAAATGCTGTGGATACCAAGGAGTGTACACCGATGACTAATAAAAAATAATTGCGGCACCTAACAAGAAGTGAATGTTGGAGACCCTAGCATTTTTTAAAAGAATGATATGGACAGATTGGATACCGAGAATTGACTTTTTTTTTGACAAAATGCAAGGGAATTTATTGCCCGCAGCCAGAAGCTGCAATAATGGATACATAGTTGAGGTCTACTTGAAGTAGAGCCTGAAACAAAGAGCAAATGGGCCCGCAAAGAGGCTTGGTACAATTACAATTTTGTGTTGTGAGCGTGGAATTTCGGGCTTGTTTAGCCAAAATGTCAGATGTTGTGTTTTGAGTTCTGTTGATCTTGAAGAGCTGTGTTTGAAGACTTGCTGCAATGTTGGAGTAAACCTGCGTGAAAGGTTTGATCCTCCACTGGGGCGGGTTCTGTTGCTGCTCCTGATGGAGGGAATGCATCTGCTGTTAGGAATCTGAAAGAAAGTTGCAGGATTGAATTTGGAGAGCTTTGACAATATTTGCTCCAAGAGCGAGGGCTGCCGCTTCACCCATGAGCACAGAGTGACAATTGTGAAGTTGCGCTTTGACATAGATAGCTTAAAGTGGCTGAACCTGAAAATTGACAATAAAAATGTCTAGACCTGCATTGTTAGTGTTTGTGTTCTGATTGTCTGGAACCACCGCAGCATCAACCGAGAATTGACTTCACCAGACTCCTGCAACAAAGTAATGTTCACTAATGTCCCAACATATAAGGTGTTAGTTTATCCTAAATCAAATTATACTATCTCTGACTAAGTTTACAAGGAAATTTGTAATATTTATGAAGTCAAATGGGCATCATTAGGCTAGCTTTAATAGGGTTTTATGGGCACTAAGTATGTTGAGTGGTATAATATAGATGAAGAGAGATGATAAAAGTTATATGAGATGAAATGAGTTTTATAGAGACAAACTTCTCTACACTGTTTCTACCACATGACAATCTTAAAAATTGGGACATAAAACCTCCACTGATGGTATGGATATACTAATTTTTTTTAAAAAAATAATACATGTTTTAAATTAGCTTCTATATTTTCGCTTACTGTATGGTTTGCACCATATATTTCCCCCCCTTAAAAAGGGGGTTTGATGTAACTCAACCCACTTACTTCATTTTTAGAAATAGAAACCCACCACCCCCCATCTCTAAACTTCGTAAAATAAGACCCCCCTTAGAACTAGCCTAAGATTGTGGAGTCAAGGGTCACTTTCCAATACCATATTAGATGCTACTCACTCAGTTTTAAATTGTAGGTTGTTTTAAGTTTTTTAATACTTATTTCTATGCAAAGCAAATGTACGACTTGTACTTTGGAATAAAATGTTGGATTTATTATGGGCTAGACCTATTTAGATTTAATAAATCAATAAACTTTATGGTATGTAATTATGGACAATATGAGTTGTACCGGATTGAAAGTCCAAGAGTCCTTGACTTGACTTATATAGTGGGAGTTTTTCCACTTTAAATTGAGAAATTAAGAAAAGGATAAAGGCATGGAGTGCTAGGTAGACAGGCGGTGTGGGAGTTTTAACTCAGTTATATGGGAGTTTCAACTCACTATCTGCGTGTGTTTCAATAGATAAGTGAGGGAGTTTTAACTCCGCGTGAAAACCCTTCAGATGATCGTCTCCTCAGTCGCCAATAGGGAGTCCCTTTCCCTCCTCCTCTCCTCTCCAGACACAAAGATAAATAGGAGACTCTCATCTTTTTGGTACAACAAGAGAGAACAACTCAGAACATAGTTTCGCAGCAAAGAAGGTATTCCCATCTCGTAACTCTGTGCGCATGGAGGAGCGAGAGGGCAGTTGCCTTCGAAGCCCTCGCCGTTCGAGACCTTGCACGAGGGGGGGGGTTGGCAATTAGGTTTTTGTGGAGCATCATCGTGACTGCCCAAACTGCCGCTGCTGTTCGTGGTCGTCTTCGAGCGCCGTCACATCTCCTCACATGGATACGGGCGGATTTATCCTTCCTGGTGAAGAGATCATCTTCATCGTCTACATCATCTTCCTGCTATGTTTCGTCTTCCAGATCATACATGTTTTAGTAGTTCATCCATGTTGTTTCGCGTTCTGTCCTGAGTATGTTTCATATGTTCAATCATGTCGTTTCTGTTTATATCCTGTGTATGTTTCTGCTATAAGATATATGCTCTGCCTGCTTATTTCATTGGTTCAGTCAAGTCGTTTTGTATACTGTTGTCTATCTGTTTCAAGTAGTTCTGTTTCATCGTTTCACATGTTGTCTCATATTTATCATTGTTATGAGATATATGCCTTGTCTTATTGTTATGTTTCATATATTAGGCTTTTATGCTTTTAATAATCATATGTTCTACATGTTAATTGATCACATGTTCTATATTACTATGAACATGTTCGATATCATGATTTATATGATTAATAATCTTTTCTATGTCATCATCATAATATTAATTTATAGAATTAATATGACATAAAAATTGCCTATTTATCTAACACAAAAGGAGTAGTATTTTATAATGATGACCCATAGGAGTTAAAAACAACTCTACAAGCACGAACACAAAAACCAAACCACTTGGTTGTTGGAACAAATCACAAGAGTGAAGATCGCAAAGCCGTTATTGGTACATGTAACGAAGCCAATAAATGTGTCCTTGTTTATGCAGCCCATATTGGGTAGGGTAGTGGGGCAGCGTGACTGCGTGAGTGAGCATGCAACCAGAAAACAGCCAGTGCCAACAGCATGACAGCTCAGCTCAGGGTCAGGGATCCAGCTGCATGCGACCACACCATGATTCGGTGGTGCCCCGCTGTTTTTAATTCCGTGACATGATGATAATACTCCCTGATCTTGTTTTCTCTGTAGGTCTGGTTTAGTTTCCAAAATTTTTTAAATTTTTTTGTCATATCAAATCTTTAGATACATACATAAAGTATTAAATATAGTTAAAAATAAAAATTAATTATACAATATATCTATATTTTGCGAGACAAATCTTTTAAACTTAATTAATCTATAATTGAATAATAATTATCAAATACAAACAAACATGCTACAGTAGCAACTAAACAAGACCTTATTCTCTCTGATCTTTGTTTTCTCTCTTCTTGTTCCCTCTGGCCTTATTTGTTCTGTATATCCTACGGATCGTCCCACTGGCCTCACTGAGGGAAAAACCAAAAAGAAGTTCATGCTGACAACAAAAGGGAGAACACACCACACTAGAAAAATGCCTCCATGATTGATGATGTGGAAACAATTTCACGATTGTTTATGTTTTCAATAAAGCTAACAAACAGGCACATCCAAAAGGGTTTTATTAATCAAAAATTACACAATTAAATAGCCAAAACAAAGGCAGCAAACACAGGGGCTCACAGGAGTCCACTTGCACGTTTCTCTCTTTTTTTTATACGATTTATCTCAGCCACGTAAAGTGCCCCAAGATTTGTAGTAGATGTTACAATGATCAAATACCTAAGAATCTATTACTGTCATGCAGGTCGCCTCAATCAATCACAATCCTCGATGTTGATAGTAGTAATATAATTTACGTGCGTGTGCATATAAGAAAGACATTCTCTTACAGGACTTGTTTGTGGTAGCACCTAAAGAAAAAGTGCATTAGCCGAACTGATCATACATCGGTTGATTGAATTTTTTGTGGAACCTGCCCACCTGGGTTTAAGTTCTCGATTTGATACGGGTGGTCGCATTTTCCTGGATTTAACGGTGCTATGCTTTCAGTGGTAGGTGACATGTTCGTCAATAGCGAGACGTCTTTGGTAACTTTGTCAATCTCGAGATTTACCGGTCCAACAACTCGGTTCTTCGGAGGTACTTATAGGAGTAGGGTGTGCGTGCTTGTGTTCATAGGAATATGTGAACGTCAGTTTGTAACTGGGTCTCGCAAAATAAAAGTACATTAATGCTGACAAAAAAAGAAAAAGGGGTAAGCACTAGGTGATGTATAGTTCATCTATACAAAACTAAAATTGCAACCTTTTTGTATATGACTACAGAAAAAGAATAAAACAAAACCGCAGGCTATATTTATTTGGTAATATTAAATAGTAATTAGTCTCTCCTTTGGTGTCTTGCCAATAATTACATATTGGATTAGTTGCACCTCAAACACCACTATCCACCTGCTGCTAATTATTATAGCAAGTTAATCAAACACCTCCCATACTTACAGATATGTTTTCCTAATGCGAGCACTCCATACTTCCCTAAGGACACTCACAGTGCAAGACTCCATCACAGAGTCCAAGACACTTAATTACATATTATTTATGGTATTTTGCTGATGTGGCAGCATATTTATTGAAGATAGAGGTGGAAAAAATAAGACTCCAAGTCTTATTTAGACTCCAAGTCCACATTGTTCGAGATAATAAATAACTTTAGACTCTATGATAGAGTCTGCATTGTGAGTGCCCTAAGTCGATCTTGGTTTGATCCATGGAAAAAGGATTACATGCTTCAAACTTACAAAGACAATCTTCAGTAGGAAGGTGAACGCCCTGATGGTTCCATTTTCTTTTCCATATGAACCTTCGCAATCAAACGAGATGTCACCATTGCAGTACGTTGGCTCATCAGTGTCACAGCAATCAAACGATTTAGGCCTTGTTCACATGAAAAAACTTTTGGAATTTTGACATTGTAACACTTTTGTTTGTATTTATTAAAGAGTGTCCAATAATAGACTAACTAGGTTTAAAGATTCGTCTCACGATTTATATACAAACGGTATAATTAGTTATTTTTTATTTATATATAATACTTTATGTATGTACCACAAGACTTAATGTGACAGAAATCTTATAAATTTTTGGAATTTTGAAGGGATCCCCTAGCTCAGCGACTCACTTAATCCTATCATCATCTGATCGAAAATCTGAATCGCACATAGCCTCTAGATGTGGTGCATAGGATTTTTGCATAGGATGTGGTGCAGCTTGCTGGTTGATTTTTTTTTTTTGAAACGATCAGCAGGAGTTCTGTGGAGCTTGTATTGATAAAGATGAGAAACAAAGTACTATAAAAAAAGGTAACAAAACTAATCTATTCCTCAAGCAAGGGTAGTAGGAATGATCTCACAAAGTTTTTTGGCTCCTGCTGCACACCAAAGTCTGGCCTCTTTCTTTATCTTGCTGATGAGAGTTTCCGTTGTGCTATGACGGTGATCGAAAATTCTCGCATTTCTCTCTTTCCAAATGTCTAATGCTCTGCCCGCTCTTTACACGTGGAAGGGGCATTGGATTAGGTTATGACCCACTTCTGATAGGATTTCGAGTGCCATCTCGAACGGACGGCAATGAAAGCCACCCCACCCTCAGCGGTAGCTTTTCGTTCTTTGATGATAGACTTTGGTCCCACAATGGGCTAAAAGATAAGTCATAATTCTGCAATATTGAACTATAGGTTTTTTTCAAAGGAAAACACAAATATCAAACTGTTAATGTACTGTACTAGAAAATATTAATAAAATTTTCTTTCCGCGATAAAAAAGGAATTTACTATTGATGTTACCTAAGGAGGATCAGTTAAACTAATTTTAGAAAATGTTGAGGTAATAACTGCAGATATTATAAAAATCGTTGTTGAAATTTGATTCTAAACGTTTGAACACAAACAGTTTTATCTGTTTTAGTGGTTTGAAATTAGGATATTACTCGCTCCGTCCCCGAAAGAATCAATTCCTAGGATCTGTGCCAGTCAAACTTTTTAAAGTTTGACTAACTTTATAGAAAAGAGTAACAACATATATAATATAAAATACACATTATATGAAAATATATTCTATGATGAATCTAATAATACTAATTTCATACTATAAATCTTAGTATTTTTTTCTAGAAATTTGGTCAAAGTTTAAAAAATTTGACTTAGGACAACTCTAGAAATTGACTCTTTCGTGGACGGAGGGAGTATTACTCATCAGTTCAGAAATTGAATAATGTTCATGCCCAATCCAGTATAATGGTTAAAGAGTTTAGGAACAAATCCCCATGCATGCGTAGTGTAATGATGAGAGGACAACCAACATTTGCTGCAGCCGTTGTGGAAGGCGCTTTTCAGGACAGTTGGTTTGGAGCACTCAAGTTTGGCGTTAGGTCTTCGTCCAACGCGATTGTGGTGCTGTTTTCAGCCGCATCACCGCCCAGCTCTCTGTTTCTTGGATTTGCATTCCATGTCCTGTCCGTCCTTGGGAGCTTCACACAAGTGCACTAGTCATGTTCTAGTTGCATGCTGTCAGTTGCAGGGTGTCAATCCCGAATGTTGACTTCCATTACAGGGAGCCATTTTTTTCTTCAAGAAGGATGATGTTTCTGAATTCTAAGAGTCGTACTCCCTCCGTCCACAAAATATTGTAATTGTAAAACTAGAGAGAGGTAACAAGGACTATAACAAATGACCAAAATACCCCTATAATTAATATAACAACACACTGCTCGTGCTGGGCTTCTGCGGACGAAGCGGCAACTGCTGGTGCCCTCGTGCGTGAACGAGTGGTGGAGACTCGTTAGAGCAACTCCAGCCCAGCTCCTAAACAAGGCCCTATTCCAAATCTATGGACTTGATCTAAAAAAATCAACTTCAGCCCACCTTCTATTTGGGCTCCTATTTTCCATGTCCTCCCAAATTATAATTTCAAGTCCCTAGATCCAGCAGCCCCCTATCCCCCTCTCTCTCTCCCGTTCGCACGCTCCTGCCCGTTTTGTCGACGCACGCGCTGCCCCGCCGGCGAGCTGGCCGGCCTCGCGGGCTCCCTCCTTCGAGCTCGCCCGGCTGCCTCCACCGCGGTGCGTGCCTCCTACTCTCCCTTCGGCCGAGCGAAGGAGCACCGACGAGCGAGGGCCCTCTTCTCCGGCGAGCGGACTCGCCCCCTCTGTCCGCGCGGCTTCTCCGCGGCCACACGCCGCTTGCTCGTGGGCTACGTCACGGCGTGGCTGGGCGAGCTCGCGACTCCGTCGCGGCGCGTGGATCCGTGCGGGGAAGAGGAAGACCCTAGGGATGCCGACGTCGGAGAGCGCCGCCCCTCGGGCAGGTTCCTCCGGCCGACCTCTGCTAGGCACGGGCGCCGCGGCTCTGCCGTTGGGCGCAGACGCCGCCTCCGCCGGGTGCGAGCGCGAGGAGGTGGGAGCGGGCGCTCCTCTGAGATGTGCGAGCTCAGTCGCGCCGCAGTCGCAAGCAGGCGCCAGCTCGGCCGCCGCGTGTGCGGACAAGAGCATCGCCAGAGACCTCCGCCGGCCGAGCTGCAGCTAGGCATGGGCACTGTTGGGCATTCTTAACGTCACTACCAAAAATAGACTTAGTTTTCTAATTCTGATAACAGCGCCAAAAATGCCAAACCTATCCCTCATGCCACTTAAGCCAAGTTGTCATCCCCAGCATGACATGAGAGACGCGGTATTAAAATATGCAATTGCTCTTCTGAATAAATAATAAATGAGATCTGCAAGCGCACAGATTAATACCGATGTAGCATTTTAACCGGAAAGTATTCCAAGTATCGTTATTTATATTTTTACCACTGGAAAGTGATTGCTAAACATCAATGTTGATTATAGAATGGAATATAGAATTGAGTATCAATCATTGCATGTATAATTGAGAGCATTTATCTATCTCTTTCATACAGGGATAAGTGTTACACAAAAGATAGATAAAGTATGAATGGTGACAAAGATAATTAATCTGATCAGCATAACTTAGCCACATATAAATATGATAAGCACCTCAATAGATATTCTAGCAAGTCATTAGCATGGAATTAGGACGAACTACAAGAATATTTCCTAAGTTATTCTTAATGATAAAGTCTAGCATATCATAGTTAGTGCAATTATACTTGGCAATCATTGCGAGACAGG
Source organism: Sorghum bicolor (assembly GCF_000003195.3). Classification (NCBI taxonomy): domain Eukaryota; kingdom Viridiplantae; phylum Streptophyta; class Magnoliopsida; order Poales; family Poaceae; genus Sorghum; species Sorghum bicolor. Next base: position 16,815,176 of record NC_012874.2, read on the forward strand.
ACTACGCCCATGCATAGTGATATTATCAAGGAAGATGAGAAACATAGCAATCACTCCCCTGTAATAATGTTGTTCTGCCTGCCCTATACACGAGAGGGGACTATATAAGAATCAATGGAGCTGTCACTACCACGAACTACCCCACGATCTGGCATATATGGTATAATCGCAGATAAATACGGTATAGGCACCACGCCTACACAATACTTATCATTTACCCACTGTACACATGGATAAACGCTATATGATCCTAAACATGTATATAATTCCAATCTAACTAAGCCAAGCATATAACTATGATAAACTAAGAACAATATAATTGCAAATATAAACAAGTAGAGCAAAGTCATAATCAATATATTGAAGTAGAACAAAGTCATATTCATAATATTGAAGAAACAATTGGAGAATAGTAGAGGAATTACCAAGAATCCTCTTGACAGATCCGGAAACCAATCGAAGATTGACTCCTTCTAGTTCTAATCCTATGTAGCTATGCTAAACTAGAGATCTATTGATGTGGTGGCTCTAGGGCTTGATCAAAGGCTTCTTCTCCCGAGATGGATAATGAATTAGGGTTTAGAGGTCCTCTCCTCCAGGGGCCAGGGGGTCTGCTTATATAGTCCTTCCAAATGAATATGGGACGTTGGATCAAATCGATATTAATCGCACGGTTTTCCTTGATCCTTTAGGTCGGTGGAGCATGATCCGCGAAGTTGAACGTGATTGGTTGCCTGGCCAGGGCGGGCGCCCAAGGGGGGAGGGCGGGCGCCCTGCCCCCGGGCCCGATCGGCCTCGTTCCCGTGGCTTCTGGACTCTTATAGATGTTGGATAATTGCGCAGTACGTTAATATCTCTATGTAAACCCGACATGTGGGCCTTTCTTCCATAATTCCTGATAACCCCCTGTAGAAATAGACAAACACCAAAACTCGTGGAATTCTGTCAGATAAAACCCTAAGTCTAGGTGTCGGTTGCATTTGGATCCTTTTCTTTGTTTATTTGTTGATTATATTTGATACTTAAGGACCATCAACAAACTCCCCCAAGCTTACCTCTTGCTCGTCCCTGAACAAGGATAATCTCAGTGATGGATCAGAAGTTGCTGTAATGCCTTTAAAAATTGACGGTACACATGCTTTCAAATAATGTCTCATCTCTGAGTTAGAGTAAACTGTCAAGACTTAAAACTTACTTATTTTACCTTTTACCATGGGACTTGTAACCGTCACTTCTGTCTTGAGTAGTTAAAAGATAGAACGGTCTAGTCAAATGCCATGTCTCTTATTGTTGATCAGCTATAGCTCTGGAGTTTTTGCAGATTTTCAAATAAAACTCAGAGATTCCTTATATGACTCTCTCTCAGATCTCTCTTTTGTGGTATTTCTGGATCCTTACCAAGGCAGTGATGGTATATGCCTTCTCTCAAAGTATGTGGTATTTATGGTATAAGACATAGTGACATTGCCTTCTCTCTCACCCTACTTTAATAAGGCTTTTGATATCTGGAGCTCATAGGTGGGAGATAAAGTATACATACTTACAAGACATTTATTGCATAGTCAAACCATGGATCCAAAGAAACAAGTCAATAAGTCAAATCAAGATGTGCATGTGTGGCGAATGAATGGTGTATGGTGATGATGGTGATAACAATGGTGAAAGTCTAATTCTACTTTTGCTCTTTTAAGGGGATACATACCTTTCTTGCTCTTTTGAAACTTTTTGAGGAGAATGAGATGATCTATATTTTCTTTTTCTTTCCTCTCAGATGGGTATCTTGTACCCCTAATTCTACTGTCGGACACTTGTCCATTTTTACCTCTCGTCTCACTTTTTCTTTTCTTTCGAGGTTCCGGGCACTTGCCCCTTTTTATTTCCTCGTATCTCTTTCTCTCTTTTTTTTCTCTTCTTTTTTTAGAGCACTCATCTCCTGAAATAATGTAGCAAGTGGTAGTAACCAATGTTGACGGTCCTTAAGTATCAAATTTAATTATCGAATAAACAAAGAAAAGGATCCAAATGAAATCAACATCCAAACTTAGGGTTTTATCTGACATAATTCCACGAGTTTTGGTGTTTGTCTATTTCTGCAGGGGGTTATCAGGAAATACGAAAGAAAGGCCCACATGTCATGTTTACATAGAGATATTAACGAGCCACGCAATTATCTTACATCTAGAAGACACTAGAAGCCACGAGAACGAAGCGGAGGCGAAACAGAGCCTAGCCCAGGGCGCCCGCCCAGGAGACCAGGGCGCCCGCCCACCTTTGGAGTCCAATCAGGACTCTCTTTCGGGAATACGCTCCACCGACCTAAAGGATCAAGGATAACCGTTCAATCAATGTCGGTTTGATCCGACGGTCCACATTCACTTGGAGGGACTATAAAACCAGACCCCCTGGCCCCTGGAGGAGAGAGCCTCTCAACCCTAATTCATTATTCCTCAAGGGAGAAGAAGCCTCTGATCAAGCCTAGAGCCACCACATCAATTAGACATCTAGATTAGCATTACTACATAGGATTAGAACTAGGAGTCAATCTTCGATTGGTTTCCAGATCTGTCAAGAGGATTCTTGGTAATTCTCTAATTGTTCTTCTAATTGTTCATCTTTGTTTTTCAATATTATGAATATGACTTTGTTCTACTTCAATATATTGATTATGACTTTGCTCTACTTGTTTATATTCGCAATTATATTGTTCTTAGTTTATTATAGTTATATAATTGGCTTAGTTAGATTGGAATTATATACATGTTTAGGATCGTATAGCGTTTATCCATCGGATCCATGGGTAAATGATAGATATTGTGTAAGCGTGGTGCTTATACCGTATTTATCTGCAATTGTATCCAATATGCCAGATCGTGGGGTAGTTCGTGATAGTGACAGCTTCATTGATTCTTATATAGTCCCCCTCTCGTGTATTGGGCTGGCAGAGCAACATTATTACAGGGGAGTGATTGCTATGTTTCTCATTTACCTTGATAATATCACTATGCATGGGCGTAATCATGTCTCACAATGATTGCTAAGTATAATTGCACTAACTATGATATGGTAGACTGTATATTTAAGAATAACTTAGGAAATATTCTTGTAGTTCGTCCTAATACCATGCTATTGACTTGCTAGAATATCTAATTGAGGTGCTTATCATATTTATTATGTGGCTAGTTATGCTGATCAGATTAATTATCTTTGTCACTATTCATTACTTTATATATCCTTTATGTGACACTTATCCCTGTATGAAAGAGTTAGATAAATGTTCTCAATTATACATGCAATGATAGATACTCAATTCTCTATTCCATTCTATAATCAACATTGATGATTACTAATCCCTTCCCAGTGGTAAAAATATAAATAACGATACCTGGAATACTTCCCGGTTAAAATGCTACATCGGTATTAATCTGTGCGCTTGCAGATCCCATTTATTATTTATTTAGAAGAGCAATTGCATATTTCAATACCGTGTCTCTCATGTCATGCTGGGGATGACAACTTGGCTTAAGTGATATGAGGGATAGGTTTGGCATTTTTGGCACCGTTATCAGAATTAGAAAACTAAGTCTACTTTTGGTAGTGATGTTAAGAATACCCAACAAGCATTTTTGGCGCCGTTGCCGGGGAAGATTGATTACTAATCAGGAATGGATATAGAATTTTGAGTCATCATTTGCATCACTAATATGATTGAGCTTATCAATTCTCTCATACAGTTTTACCCCGATATTTTTCTATTTTATCTTATGCAGGGGAATGTATGAATAGAAGACATCTTCCAGGAAATTTTGTTGACAATCCCGAAGCATTATTCAGAAAAACAAGAGCCAAGCTCAAGAAGAGATTATCAACACTTCAGCAAGAAGCTTCATCCAATCAAGAAGATCACCGGAACTTGTCTTCAGAGTTCGAAGTCATAACGAACAAATCAATCCGTGAGTTCTCAGCTCCCACTACGGACAACATCCGCACTGGACCTACTGCAGAGATCGATGGCAACTTTGAGCTCAAGCCTGGACTTATCAACATGGTGCAATCCAACTAGTTCTGTGGGAAGGCACATGAAGATGCTAGTGCTCATCTCTAACACTTCTTGGAGATTTGCAGCACATTTACCATATCAGGAGTCCCCAGAGATGCTATACTACTTCGCCTCTTCCCATTCTCACTGTTAGGGACAGCGAAGCAGTGGTTCTACGCTACAAAAGAGAAGAATACTACATGGACACTCTGCTCCATGAACTTTCTGGCTAAGTTCTTTCCCATGGGCAAGATCAATGCTCTCCGTGGGAAGATTACAAGTTTTCAGCAACAACATGACGAATCTGTTCCAGAAGCATGGGGGCGCTTCAAAGATTACATCCTAGAATGTCCCCATCATGGAATGGAGAGCTGGCTACTGATGCAGACGTTTTATCATGGGCTCGGCAACAGTGCTCGAGAGACCATGGATGCCGCAGCTGGAGGAGCATTCTTATCACTCACCATACCACAAGCCATAGCTCTTGTGGAGAAGATGGCGTCCAACCAAAGCTGGAATGAAGAAAGGACCCAGACACGCAAGAAAGGTGGAGGTATGCATCAGCTCAAGGAGGTAGACATGCTATCTGCAAAGCTAGACCTGCTCATGAAGATAAAATGAATTTGATGCTTGTATGGTACCACTATTGCTGCTATATTTGAAATGATCTAGTGGTAGCATATGACATGTTTGTGGGCTTTCAATCCTAATGTTTGATCTAGAAAATGAGCTATAAGTGTTTAACTCAACATTGTCAAGATAACCCTTGAAATGAGGTGTGAAGAAGCTTGTCATTGGACCAAACTGAGTTAAATATCTTAGGCAAGTAATCTATATTGAACCAAATTTGGGAAAATAATCCTCACATAACATGGTTTCACACAACCTATCTAAAATTTAAGCTCACCTTTTGTGGTCAATCGATGACAAAGGGGGAGAAGTAATTCACAAAGATAGGTTTTGCTAAAAGAAGGGGATCAAATATTTTGAAGCACACAAGTAGGGGGAGCAAGCTCATAAACTTGTATGTTGCATTTGGATGTGCATTACATATGCTTGCTTGCATAGCACATTTTTTTTAATACATGCTTGTGTGATGTATGCTAGTTGTGAAATTGATTGATGAAATGAAAAACTAGCATGTATAGGATGATAGTTAGATGTACCTTTGCATGTTTTATGTTTTATAAGTGGTACTAGAGCCTTGTTTATAATGTTGATCTCACGAGGTATCTAGTGTTTTTGTTTGCAAGAGCTATCTAACTAACATGGTGCTAAGGATGGTATTCAAATGGCAACTCCGATTGGTATCACGCTTCAAAGGTCCATTATTTACACCTTAGCATCATTTGGTAGTCATTGTCTCCTATGTTTTCTATCTAAGCATATGTGCAAGCTTTCAAATCCAAACTCTTAGCACATATGTAGGGGGAGCCAATGCTACCAATTTGGGTTTATGAAACTTGTCCATATCCTTTACACATGGTAAAATGCTTGGGCAAGCAACATAAGCCTAAAAAGTTTTTATTGAATATCTTTGTGAAAAGGTTGTCATCAATTACCAAAAAGAGGGAGATTGAAAGCCCTAGTTTGGTTTTGGATAATTGATGAAACCTATGTGTACTAACCTTTGTCATGAGTGAAATATAAAGATAGGTTGGTACACACCAAGTGATGGAGCTAGATGATGGTCATGGTGATGGAGGTGACCAAAAGATGATATTCAAGTGCTCCAACTTGGAAAAGAAGAAAGAGAAAAACAAAATGGGCTCAAGGCAAGGGTATTTTTAATAGGGCCATTTTGTTTTGCCACTCAAGACACCTAGTGGGTGTGAGTGGATTTAGGATAGATAACCGTACTATAAAGAGGGGAAATCTTTAATTGCAATGGTTATCTAGTGCCACTAAATATGATTCTCATTTGCATATACCTAGCGCTTAGTGACGTGGTGAGATGCATGAGAAAGCCCTGAAATTTTTTTTGTGAAAAGCTAATTTAAATGTCCAATTTATTTTGGAATATTTTGGTGAAATTAGCTACTTGAAAAGGTGCTGAAAATTCAAAGAAGATGAACTGTTGTCCAGACGTAAAGGAACTGCAAGCTGCTGAAAAGTTTTTGTAAGTAGCTGAAACAAGTTGGAAGCAGTTGCAATCAGTTAAAACTAGTGGACAGTTCAAACAGCAAGCGGGTGAATATGTTTGCAAGAAGCTGGAAGCAGTTGCGACCAGTTGCAACTAGTTAAAATCAGTGCACAACTCAACAGCAAGCAAATGAATGTGGTTGCAAGTAACTGGTGGCAGTCGCAACCAGTCAAATTCAGTGTGCAGCCCAACAGCAAGTAGGAGAAATAAAGTTGGAACCAGTTGAAAGAATTTACAAACATTGGCTGCTGTCTGTCTCGTACGAAAGAAGGAAATGGCAGAGACCATACTTGCATGCGTTGCATGTTGTGGAGCTCTTGCCACATTAAATGAGAGAGAGAATGAGAAAGGTGATTTGCATGGCTGCATACAAGTGTGAACACACCTTGATAATAGGAGGCAGCCATTGACCTTTACTCTTCATAGAGTGGTCCACTCAAGTACAAGGAGGTACTTAATTATTTTGAGGTGTTGCTTGTCCATTCAGAGTGGAGAGTAGCAGGAGTGCATGCACTCTCTTTGCTGCTCACTCATTTATTTGATGGGACCTATTGCTGTGAGAATACAGAGGGTCACTCAGTGCCTGTGCTGCCCGTTGTGGAAAACGTTATTGTTGTTTTGCCCGTTGGAGAGCTCGCTGGCCAAGGAAATATAGGCCGAGCGCTCCCCTTCCTGGCTTTCTCTCTGTCTCATGAATTCAGAACAGAACGCTTCACTTCTTTCTTTCCAGAGAACAGAGAACTCGAGCTCCCCTCTCCCATCTCTCCCAAGTGCTAATCCTACGAGAGATTTTTTGAGAGGCCTGCGTGATTGATCCAGTGAGCTCGTGAGCATCTCCTCCCTCTCCTCTTCTTCTCATAGCTTGGTGCTCATCTGAGAGAGGATTGAGGGAAACCCTGGGTGCATTGGAAACGGCATATTCTTGTGGCACTAGGTGATTATTGTGATTGTGGATTTCCTATTACTCTTGGTGATTGCCGTCACCTAGACGGTTGTGGTTTTGTTGATTGGTGAGGGGATTTGGAGATTGTGTCCGCCCCCAATCAAGGTGATATTTGTGAGGGGTTCTTGGGCTTATTCCCCGGTGGAGTGCCAAAAGCCACTCTAGTGGATTGCTCGTGTCATTGAGCTACCTCACTTGTGGTAGGTCCTTGCGGTGCTCGTGGTGAGCTTGGGTGTGGAATCCCAATTAACCGGCGGACCACGAAGTGTTGGTCGACACAACGGGGACTAGCGTGCCGGTAAGCACGTGAACCTCGGGAGAAAAATATTGGTGTCAATATTGTGATTGGTATTCTCCCGGTGATTATATTGATATACATTGTGATTGGTTCATCCCCTACACATCGGTATAATTATCTCTTACCTCTTTACTTTCTTGCAAATTAGTTGTAACTAGTAGATCCTAGTTTTAGCTAGTTGTAACTAGTTGTAAAGAGTAGTGACATAGCCATTGCTTGTGCCTAGAGATCATAGCAACTAGAATTATTGGATAGGTGGCTTGCAACCCTTGTAGAGCTAGAGCAAAATTGCTTAACGCCTTTTGTTATATTAATCGTTTGCTCTAGTGCCTTGTAGATTTTTTAAATAGGCTATTCACCCCCCTCTAGCCAAATTAGGACCTTTCAAAGATAGAGCTAGAGATAAGAAAGAAGTTATGCACATCTACGACTCTCACATGACTTGTGAGGAGTGTGGAGATACTGGACACTCAGGCAATCACTGCCCCGAGATGCTTGAGGATGTGAACTACATCAACAACAACAATAACAACTACTACAACCGTCCTCAACAAAATCAAGATTGGAATCAACAGAGGCCTAACTACTCATGTAATTATCAAGGTAACTGGAGTAATCGTGTCACTGAAGTTACTACTGACCTTCTGCCGGTCAAGAGAGGCGATCCAGGATGCCCCGTCAACCCGATCTCCATCGACATGGTGGACTTCCCAAAAGCACTTTGCGGCTTTGGCTCTAGTGTCAACATTATGCCTAGGGTACTCTATGAAAAATTCTTTACATATCCTTTATTAGAAACAACCATGTGTTTGCAGTTTGCAGATCAGGCGTTAAGTTTCCCAAAGGGAATATTGAAGAACCTTTGTGTCCAAGTTGGTACCTTGTATGCCCCAGCAGACTTCGTGGTGATAGAGACCGGAAATGATGAGAGGGCACCCATCATCTTAGGAAGGTCATTCTTAAACACCTCAGGAGCTGTCATCTATGCTAGTGCTGCCAAGATCAGTTTCTACATCAAAGGGAGAAAGGAGACATTTTCCTTCAAGAACAAGACTACACAAATCCTAGAGAAATCCCAAAATGAACCAAGGAAGAGGACCAACAGGAGGAACAGGAACAAGCAAGTGTGGACCGAGTCAGCTAAGATGGTCACTGTAGTTCAAGGAGGTCAAGAGCATCAACTTAAGTCACTATTTCCGACCAAGAAGGACGACCCAGGAATGCCAAGCATCTATTGCTCCATAAATGGATACAACTTCTACAAGACATTTTGCGACACCGGATCGGGCGTCAACATAATGGCCGTAGTCACCTATCGGCTCTTATTCGGAACCATGCCCCTAAAACCAATATACATTCAGCTCCAGATGGCAGATCAGACATTTCAAGAGGTTAAAGGTACACTAACTGATGTCCCTGTCAAAATTGACGATCATTTTATCTACACAGACTTTCAGGTTATTGACATAGGAGAAGATGAATACGATCCACCCGTCATCCTTGGAAGACCCTTCCTCAGCACAGTTAAAGCAATAATCTATATTGGAACTAGAGAAGTTCACATGCACCTCCCCTCAGAGAAGGTACGCCGTTATTATATCGTTGAAGACTCTAAGCAGGTCAGGACAAGAAGAAGACGACGCAACCGCAACCAGAGGAGGCAAATCATCAAGGATGGATGGGCAGACTATGAAGGAGAAGTGATAAGGTCTGAAGACATACAATTTAAAAAGAATTATCCTGAGGAGACCGTAGCACCGAGTCTGGTGTGGAGAGAGAAGATAACTATACATGAAGAGGAGGCGCCACTGGAAGTACCGACTGCGCCACCCAACGAATCCCAGGACAACTGAAGAAAATGGAGAGTCCTGTTCGGAGGACTTAACAACACTGAACGCCTTGCCAAGAGGTAAACTTGGTAGTTATCCTTTCCCTTTCAATTATTTCAAAATAGTTTGTTTAGTTAATCATGTTCATGCTATCCTAAAAAGAAAACAAAAATGTTAAAAACAGTAAGCCCCATGTGAGTATACAAGTGGCATAACTCCATAAGTACATTCACTATGATGGCATAAAAATAAAATAAATATTTCTTTTCTGCTTTATAAAACGAAAATATAAAAATAGGGAGTAACATTTATTGAGGAGGCTCAACATGATAAAGGCTAGATATTTATACTAACACCTAATCAGTTCCACAAAGCTTTGTTGTCTATTTGAGCTCCACAGAATTTAAGAATCAAGAAGACTAGTAGATGGAGGACATTCTAATTGCTGTCAGAATGCTGTTGACTTTCAAATACACCTCTGCCACCTGCTAGCTACATCAAGAGAAATTACGTCAAAATTCGGCTTGGGGTAGAGCACCCCCATTTATCCCGCTAAGTATTTCTATCTATCTTTATACTTATACTATATTAAAATATAAATATACATAACTATGGAAAACCAAATAAAGATTTTGTGCTTATATATATATACGTCTTTTGCTTAGTGTGTTTAATAAATAAATAAAGTAGCTATGCTAAATTAAATCTTAATAATAAAACTCTAGCATGGATATGATGAATAGTTGCTCTGCCTAATTTTCAAATTTGAGTTCTCTCACAAGTTTAGACATAACTGTCATAATTTAAAGCTTGCTCTAAACCTAAACTTGTAGGAAGAAAACTTGATCTGAAGTCTAAGTTGTTAACGGATACGATATGGGAAGGTTGAGCTGCTGTTTATCTGTTCCTAGAGATGCTAGAAATTCTGGAGAATTTTATCTTTGAAAATCTTTAAAATAACACATGATGAGTTCCTGTATGATGAGAGTTTAAATTCCTACCACAACCATATATACATGCTTGCTAGACTTTGAGCCACACATTTACTCTTTACTGCTTGTGAGCATTGAGTGTGGTCAAGGTGTGTAGACACTTAGGAGCTTGTCATGTGGTTAAATCAAGATTTACTTGCACGTTCACTCACACATGCTGCTTCTACTCCGGAAGTACCATCCATATATATCCACTCATTTCCATCTCCAGAACCACCCAAAAATATTCTACTCCTAATCGGGGAGAGAATAACCAAAAATATTTCTGTTTTTCCCTTATGAAATAAATGCTCAAGTTATCTGGTTACTACCACTTGCTATATTATTTCAGGAGATGAGTGCTCTAAAAAAAGAGAAAAAATATACGAGGAAATAAAAAGGGGGCAAGTGCCCGAACCTCGAATAAAAGAAAAAGTGAGACGAGAGGTAAAAATGGACCAGTGTCCGACAGTAGAATTAGGGGTACAAGATACCCACCTGAGAGGAAAGGAAAAGGAAATAAAGACCATCTCATTCTCCTCACAAAGTTTCAAAAAAGCAAGGAAGGTAGGTATCCCCTCAAAAGAGCAAAAGTAGAATTAGACTTTCACCATTGTTATCACTATCATCACCATACACCATTCATTTGCCACACATGCACATCTTGATTTGACTTATTAACTTGTTTCTTTGGATCCATGGTTTGACTATACAATAAATGTCTTGTAAGTATGTATACTTTATCTCCCACCTATGAGCTCCAGATATCAAAAGCCTTATTAGAGTAGGGTGAGAGAGAAGGCAATGTCACTATGCCTTATTCCACAAATACCATATATTTTGAGAGAAGGCATATACCATCAATGCCTTGGTAAGGATCTAGAAATACCACAAAAGAGAGATTTGAGAGAGTCATACAAGGAATAAGAGACATGGCACTTGGCTAGACTGTTCTATCTTTTAACTACTCAAGACAGAAGTGACGGTTACAAGTCCCATGGTGAAAGGTAAAGTAAGTAAGTTTTAAGTCTTGACAGTTTACTCTAACTCAGAGATGAGATCTTATTTAAAAGCATGTGCACCGTCAATTTTGAAAGGCATTACAACAACTTCTGATCCATCACTGAGAATATCCTTGCTTAGGGACGAGCAAGAGGTAAGCTTCGAGGAGTTTGTTGACGGTCCTTAAGTATCAAATTTAATTATCAAATAAACAAAGAAAAGGATCCAAATGAAATCAATATCCAGACTTAGGGTTTTATCTGATAGAATTCCACGAGTTTTGGTGTTTGTCTATTTCTGCAGGGGGTTATCAGGAAATACGGAAGAAAGACCCACATGTCATGTTTACATAGAGATATTAACGAGACGCGCAATTATCTTACATCTAGAAGACTCCAGAAGCCACGGGAACGAAGTGGAGGCGAAACAGAGCCTGGCCCAGGGCGCCCCCCTAGGAGACCAGGGCGCCCGCCCACCTCTGGAGTCCAATTAGGACTCTCTTTTGGGAATACGCTCCACTGACCTAAAGGATCAAGGATAACCGTTCAATCAATGTCGGTTTGATCCGACGTCCCATATTCACTTGGAGGGACTACAAAACAAGACCCCCTTGCCCCTAGAGGAGAGAGCCTCTCAACCCTAATTCATTATTCCTCAAGGGAGAAGAAGCCTCTGATCAAGCCTAGAGCCACCACATCAATTAGACATCTAGATTAGCATAACTACATAGGATTAGAACTAGAAGGAGTCAATCTTCGATTGGTTTCCGGATCTGTCAAGAGGATTCTTGGTAATTCTCTAATTGTTCATCTTTGTTCTTCAATATTATGAATAGGACTTTGTTCTACTTCAATATATTGATTATGACTTTGCTCTACTTGTTTATATTCGCAATTATATTGTTCTTAGTTTATCATAGTTATATACTTGGCTTAGTTAGATTGGAATTATATACATGTTTAGGATCGTATAGCGTTTATCCATCGGATCCATGGGTAAATGATAGATATTGTGTAAGCGTGGTGCTTATACCGTATTTATCTGCGATTGTACCCAATATGCCAGATCGTGGGGTAGTTCGTGATAGTGACAGCTTCATTGATTCTTATATAGTCCCCCTCTCGTGTATTGGGCTGGCAAAGCAACATTATTACAAGGGAGTGATTGCTATGTTTCTCATTTACCTTGATAATATCACTATGCATGGGCGTAATCTTGTCTCACAATGATTGCTAAGTATAATTGCACTAACTATGATATGCTAGACTGTATAGTTAAGAATAACTTAGGAAACATTCTTGTAGTTCGTCCTAATACCATGCTAATGACTTGCTAGAATATCTAATTGAGGTGCTTATCATATTTATTATGTGGCTAGTTATGCTGATCAGATTAATTATCTTTGTCACTATTCATTACTTTATATATCCTTTATGTGACACTTATCCCTGTATGAAAGAGTTAGATAAATGTTCTCAATTATACATGCAATGATAGATACTCAATTCTCTATTCCATTCTATAATCAACATTGATGATTACTAATCCCTTTCCAGTGGTAAAAATATAAATAACGATACCTGGAATACTTTTCGGTTAAAATGCTACATCGGTATTAATCTGTGCGCTTGCAGATCCCATTTATTATTTATTTAGAAGAGCAATTGCATATTTCAATACCGCGTCTCTCTTGTCATGCTGGGGATGACAACTTGGCTTAAGTGATATGAGGGATAGGTTTGGCATTTTTGGCACCGTTATCAGAATTAGAAAACTAAGTCTACTTTTGGTAGTGATGTTAAGAATACCCAACAACCAAGATAACTCGAGCATTTATTTCACAGGGAAAAACAGGAATGGGATAATGTTTTTGGCTATTCTCTCCCGGATTAGGAGTAGAATATTTTTGGGTGGTTTTGGAGATGGAAATAGGTGGATATATGTGGATGCGTACTTCCGGAGTAGAAGCAGCATGTGTGAGTGAACGTGCAAGTAAATCTTGATTTTAACCACATGACAAGCTCCAAAGGGTCTACACAGCTTGACCACACTCAATGCTTATAAGTAGTAAAAAGTAAATGTGTGGCTTAAAGTCTAGCAAGCATGTATATATGGCTGTGGTAGGAATTTAAACTCTCATCACACAGGAACTCATCATATGTTATTTTAAAGATTTTCAAAGATAAAATTCTCTAGAATTCTAGCATCTCTAGGAATAGATAAACCGCAGCTCAACCTTCTCATATCATACCCGTTAACAACTTAGACTTCAGATCAAGTTCTCTTCCCATAAGTTCAGGTTTAGAGCAAGCTTTAAATTATAACAGTTACGTCTAAACTAGGTTCAAATTTGAAAATTAGGCAGAGCAACTATTCATCATATCCATGCTAGAGTTTTATTATTAAGATTCAGTTTAGCATAGACACTTTATTTATTTATTAAGCACACTAAGCAAAAGATATATAAGCACAAAATCTTTATTTAGTTTTTCATGGTTATGTATATTATATTTTAGTATAGTATAAGTGTAGATAGAAATACTTAGCGGGATAAATGGGGGTGCTCTCCCCCAAGCTGGATTTTGATGTCATTTCTTCTGATGTACCTAGCAGGTGGCAGAGATGTATCTGAAAGTCGGCAGTACCCTGACAGCGATTAGAATGTCCTCCGTCTGCTAGTCTTCTTGATCTTTGAATTCTGTGGAGCTCAAATAGACAACAAAGCTTTGTGGAACTGATTAGGTGTTAGCATAAATATTTAGCCTTTATCATGTTGAGCCTCCTCAATAAATATTACTCTCTTTGGTGGGATCACAATCTTATTTTTATATTTTTATTTTATAAAGCAGAAAAATATCTTTATTTTATTTTTATACCACCACAGTGAATGTACTTATGGGTTTTATACCACTTGTATACTCACATGGGGCTTACTATTTTTAACATTTTTATTTTCTTTTTAGGATAGTACGAACATGATTAACTAAGCAAACATTTTAAATAATTGAAAGGAAAAAGATAACTACCAAGTTTACCTCTTGGCAAGGTGTTCGGTGTTTTTAAGTCCTCCGAACGAGACTCTCTATTTTCTCGGTCGTCCTAGGATTCGTTGGATGGCGTATTCGGTGGTTCCGGCAGCGCCTCCTCTTCGAGTACAACTATCTTCTCTCTCTACACCTGGCTCGGTGCTAGGACAATTCTGTTCAAGCTGTATGTCTTCAAACCTTACCACTTCTCCTTCGTAGTCTGCCCATCCGTCCTTGATGATTTGCCTCCTCTGGTTGCGGTTGCGTCGTCTTCTTCTTGTCCTGACCTGCTTAGAGTCTTCAACTATATAGTTAGGGTCAGTAAAATAATGGCGTACCTTCTCTGAGGGGAAGTGCATGTGGACTTCTCCAGTTCCAATGTAAATGATTGCTTTAGCGGTGCTGAGGAACGGTCTCCCAAGGATGATGGGTGGATCGTACTCGTCTTCTCCCATGTCAATAACCTAAAAGTCTGTATGGACAAATGATCGTCTATTTTGACAGGGACATCAATTACTATACCTTCAACCTTTCGGAATGTCTGGTCTGCCATCTGGAGCTGAATGTATGTCGGTTTTAGGGGCATGGTTCCGAACAAGAGCCGATAAGTGACTGCGGCCATTGTGTTGACGCCTGACCCGGTGTCGCAAAGTGTCTTGTAGAAGTTGTATCCATTAATGAAGCAATAGATGCTTGGCATACCTGGGTCGTCCTTCTTGGTTAGAAACGATGACTTAAGTCGATGATCTTAACCTCCATAAACTGCAGTGACCATCTTAGCTGACTCGGTCCACACTTGCTTGTTCCTGTTCCTCCTGTTGGTCCTCTTCCTTGGTTCATGTCGGGATTGCTCTGGGATTTGTGTAGTCTTGTTCTTGAAGGAAAACGTCTCCTTCCTCCCTTTGATGAAGAAACTGATCTTGGCAGCACTAGCGTAGATGACAGCTCCCGAGGTGTTCAGGAATGGCCTCCCTAAGATGACGGGTGCCCTCTCATCATTACCGGTCTCTATCACTACGAAGTCTGCTGGGGCATACAAGGTACCAACTCGAACACAGAGGTTCTTCAATATTCCCTTTGGGAAACTTAATGTCCAATCTGCAAACTGTAAACACATGGTTGTTTCTAATAAAGGATATGTAAAGAATTTTTCATAGAGTACCCTGGTTATAATGTTGACACTAGAGCCAAAGTCGCAGAGTGCTTCTGGGAAGTCCACCATGCCGATGGAGATCGAGATGACGGGTCATCCTGTATCGCCTCTCTTGACCGGCAGAAGGTCAGTAGTTACTTCTGCAATGGGATTACTCCAGTAGTTACCTGTATCAAACATGTCTATAAGATTTGCAGATTCTAATCCTTCCGGTTGTGATGGTATACCGGGGTTAGTAGCAGGAACAACAGCAGCTATTTGATTTAACTGATATTCAATCATTTTATTGAAGCTAATTTGATTCTTGATGGCAGTAGAGAAATTATCCATTCTATTATTTATATTTTCTAGCATTTTATCATTAGATGCCAATTTCTTAGATAAGTTATCCATTAGCTTTCCTTGATTAGACACTAACTCTCTCAGAGGTGGAAAATTATTATTATTATTGAAAGAATTGTTACCTTGATAATTACCTGAGTAGTTAGGCCTCTGTTGATTCCAACCTTGATTTTGTTGAGGACGGTTGTAGTAGTAGTAGTTGTTGTTGTTGCTGATGTAGTTCACGTCCTCAAGCATCTCAGGGCAGCGATTGCCTAAGTGTCCAGTATCTCCACACTCCTCACAAGTCATGTGAGAGTCGTAGATGTGCATGACTTCTTTCTTATCTCCAGCTCTATCATTGAGCTTCTTCATGAGCAGGTCTAGCTTGGCAGACAGCATGTCTACCTCCTTGAGTTGATGCATACCTCCACCTCTCTTGTGTGTCTGGGTCCTTTCTTCATTCCAGCCTTGGTTGGACGCCATCTTCTCCACAAGAGCTGTGGCTTGTGGTATGGTGAGTGATAGGAATGCTCCTCCAGCTGCAGCATCCATGGTCTCTCGGGCACTATTGTCGAGCCCATGATAAAACGTCTACATCAGTAGCCAACTCTCCATTCCATGATGGGGACATTCTAGGATGTTGTGGGGGGATAGACCCCTATACCCTTACGGCTAGACTTCGGCCAGGAGGCTTGGCCCATTACAAGACGAGTTCAAGGCTTGATCCGACAACCTGGAGTTTCGCGCAAGGAAACAAGATGTGGAGATCAAGCAGGATTCTAGTCGGTTAGAATAGGAATTGATATCGAATTATCCATGGCAATTGTAACCGACTAGGATTAGTTTCCAGATCTGTAACCCTGCCCTCCAGACTATATAAGAAGGGGCAAGGGACCCCCCTAGGACGGATCATACATACGATTCTCTCAACACAAATCAATGCAACCAGACGCAGGACGTAGGTATTACGCCAACTCGGCGGCCGAACCTGGATAAAAAGCTTGTCCGTGTCTTGCGTCACCATCGAGTTCGTAGTTTGCGCACCGTCTACCGATAAACTACTACCGTGGGTATACCCCAAGGTAGACTGCCGACCGGCTTTCGTCGACAGTGGCGCGCCAGGTAGGGGGTGTGCGTGCAACTTTTCCGGCGAACAAGATGGTCACGATCCCAGCTTCCGCGACCGTGCCTGAAGGCCTCACGTTCACCGTTGGCCAGATCACGTGGACGACATGCAGCGGCGGCCTCACGACCATGGTTTCGAAAGAGACCCAGATCCAATCTGAGATCACGCCGTCTCCGACCACACGTGGCGGCACCGAGCGCCCGACCACCGTTCCCGCTCTACAAGGGAAAGAAGATCGACAGCTCGGACCTTCTCCAAGCGCTTGATCGCGCTGACTCCAAGCTACTCGAAGTTTCCCAACTAGTAGACGGAGTTCTGCGCTGGCCCGACCAAGCTGCTCCAGCGGATTTTTTCAAACCCCGCCGGCCAACTCGTGTCGCCACACACGAACGGCTGGGAACGTCTCTGACGATAACCTCAACACCCTCAGGACGATCCGTCGAGCTCAAGAAGGAAGATTATCCTTGCGGCCTGAACAACTCGGCCTCTGTTTACTCACAGCACACCCAATCCGTTTTCAGCAAGGCGGGTTGGTCGCCGACAAGGAACGATCGTCACTACGTCAACATGGTGACGATCCGAGAACTACGGGACGACCAGGTTTCCAGCACCAACTCAAGCACCGGTTCCGTCCCCACCGAGGTTATAAACACCGAAGACGAGGACTACGACCTGGATTTTCCTTCACACCCTCCGGGTTTCAACCGATTCCCGATATTTCCCCCCCGGCGAGGAGATATTGTGTTCAATGTCAGCGCCGACGAACCGGTCGTTGATGGAGAAACAGATGACCAGAGGCAACTCCGCGAACAGCGCAACGCCGATCGCGCCCGACGACGTGCAGACGAGCAACAACAAATGCCACCAAATAATCTCAACGATGCCTTTGACATGGTCGGGGACCAGCCAGTCTACAAAACGCCAAGCGCCAACATGGCTGTCGCCATGGCTAACCTAGATCGGCTTCCTGATACCCCCGAGTGCCAGGGAGTCCGGACCAGCATCCGAGCACACCTGATCGCTGCAATGGGACAGACAGCCACTCTGCTCAAGAGAGTCCAGGACGTCTCTTATACGGAAGCCGCCTCCGACCAGACTAATCGTAGCCGGGCCTCACCGTCTCCCAGCAGGCGTCACCACAGCCGCTCTCCCGACAACCGTCGAAAGGACTCACGGCGCGACGATGGTGGTCGGGACGCCGTCGGTCGCCGCAAGCAGAACCGCGTATGCGGCCAAGAAGTAAACCAGCACAGGGATCTCCGCCACAACATCCCTCCCAAAGATGCCCGGGACCGCATCAACAGGCGCGCCACAGAGAGAGCAGTCCACGAAAACCTGCGCCGCATCGAGTACGATGCAACGCACGGTCCTTCGGGCCTAAGACAGTTCTCCTCACACCTCCGCCAGGTCGTGTGGCCCTGCAATTTCAAGCTCGAAAAACTTAAAAAATACGACGGCAAGGAAAATCCAGAGAACTGGATCACCCTCTATGAAATCGCCGTCCGATCAGCGGCAGGGGATGAGCACGTCATGGCTAACTACTTCCCCGTAGTCCTCGACCAGGCTGGTCATCAGTGGCTTCTTGGCTTGCCCGAGGACTCCTTCGACTCTTGGGAAGAGCTACGCCAGGCTTTCATCGACAACTTCATCGCCACATGCGAGCAGCCTGGAAACAAGTATGACCTTGAAAGGATAAGGGACAGGAAGAACGAACCTCTGCGCGATTACATCCGACGATTCTCGGATATGCGCCTCAAAATCCCGAAGATTTCCCACGACGAGGCCATCTCAGCCTTCATCAAGGGCCTGCGTTTCCACGAAGCGCTGAGGAACAAGCTGTTGCGTAAACGTCCAACAACGGTAGCAGAGCTCCTCGCCATGGCCAAAAATTACGCCGATGCCGACGACGCAGAAAAACTAATCCGAGACGATGCGAGAGGTCCCGACCAGCCTCCCCGGCGAGATGACGGTCGTGGTCGCTACGACAGCAGAAACCACCGCCGCTCCGACAACCGCGATCACCGAGAGGGTTGGGATCGGCGGCGCGACAACCGCGACGATTTCAGAGGAAAGCGCCCTCGCGACTACGACCACGAAGTAAACACGGTCAAGCGTCCCAAAGGACGACGGGACTACCAAGAAGACTACAACAAAACGTTGAAGGGACCATGCCAACTGCACCCAAAGTCTAATCATACCATGGAAGAGTGCCGCGTCCTCAGAAGCATCTATACACGGCGGGCCGCCCAAGACGACTCCGCCAAGAAAAACAACAAGCGAGAGGGGCACGACCACGAAGATGAGGACGAGGACCAAGATAGGGACCCCCGACACCAGTACGTCAGCCCCACCGACGTGGTCCACTCCATTTTCGGGGGCAAGGTCTCCATTGAATCCAAGCGAGAAAGAAAGCTGTTAAAGAGAGCCTGCCTCAACATAGACAGCACGGACGGGCTGATCGCAGACCCAAAATTCCCCCCGTGGTCCCACAGGGAGATCTCGTTCAGCAGGAAGAACTAGTGGGCCGCTATCCCAGAGCCGGGTCGTTTCCCCCTGATTCTGGACCCTTGCATCAACAGCATCAGATTCGAGCGCGTGCTCGTGGACGGGGGAAGCTCCATTGACATCCTCTTTCGCAACAGCCTGCCCGCCCTCAAGATATCTCCTGCACAACTAAAACCTTACGACGCCCAATTCTGGGGGGTTTTGCCGGGTCAAAGTTCAGTGCCTCTCAGACAGATAACATTGCCTGTCCAATTCGGCACACCCGACCACTTCCGGACGGAGTTCATCAACTTCGTGGTCGCCGATTTCGACGGGACCTATCACGCTATACTGGGCCGACCATCGCTGACAAAGTTCATGGCAGTCCCGCACTACTCATACCTGGTCCTTAAGATGCCTACGGAGAAGGGTGTCCTAACCGTCAGAGGCAATGTTTACACTGCGTATACCTGCGAAGAGGAGAGCTTCAAGATCACCGAAGCAATCGACCTCTCAATACGCATGGCAGAAACAGCAACTCAAGCCGCGCAGCTGCTTCACGACCAGCTCCGATTACCTGAGCAGGAGACAGCCCGAAAGAACTCAAAATCCAAGGAGCACAAAGAAGTACAACTGGTCGACGGCAGCCCCGAGAAGACGGCCCTCATCGGGGCCAACCTGGATCCAAAATAGGAAGACGCGCTCGTCAGGTTTCTAAGGGACAACGTAAGCGTTTTCGCATGGAAACCCGCAGACATGCCCGGCGTCCCACGAAACCTGATCGAGCACTCCTTAAATGTCTCGAAGACCGCAAGACCAATCAAGCAAAAGCTGTGACGGTTCGCTCGTGACAAAAGGGAGGCTATTAGGACAGAAATCACACGGCTTCTAGCAGCCGGATTCATAAAAGAAGTGTATCACCCCGATTGGCTCGCCAATCCGGTTCTTGTACGCAAAAAGAATAATGAATGGAGAATGTGCGTTGATTACACTGATCTCAATAAACACTGTCCTAAAGATCCTTTTGGTCTCCCTCGCATCGACGAGGTGGTCGACTCAACGGCCGGATGCGAACTCCTCTCCTTTCTAGACTGCTACTCTGGTTATCACCAGATTTCGCTAAAAGAAGAAGATCAGATCAAAACATCTTTTATTACACCTTTCGGCGCATACTGCTACACGACCATGTCTTTCGGACTCAAAAACGCCGGAGCCACTTATCAAAGGGCCATCCAGCAATGCCTCCACGACGAGATTCGTGATGACCTCGTCGAGGCCTATGTGGACGACGTGGTCGTAAAAACAAGGGACGCGAGCACCCTAATCGACAACTTAGACCGAGCTTTCAAGGCACTCAATAGGTACAAGTGGAAGCTCAACCCCAAGAAATGCATTTTCGGCGTTCCTTCCGGTCTAATGCTCGGCAACGTTGTCAGTCGCGACGGCATACGACCAAACCCTTCAAAAGTAAAGGCGGTACTCGACATGCGACCACCGAAGAACGTAAAGGATATCCAAAAGCTAACCGGATGTATGGCCGCGCTCAGTCGTTTCATCTCAAGGCTAGGAGAAAAAGGCCTCCCTTTCTTCAAACTATTAAAAGCGTCGGAAAAATTTTCTTGGACAGAAGAAGCCGACACCGCATTCAACCAGCTTAAGACCTTCCTCACTTCACCACCTGTCCTTACAGCGCCTCAGCCCAATGAAGACCTACTCCTTTACATTGCTGCAACCGACAGGGTTGTTTCCACGGCAACAGTGGTCGAGCGAGGTGAACCAGGTCACGCCTACAAGGTCCAGAGACCAGTTTACTTCATAAGTGAAGTCTTAAACGAGTCCAAGGCCAGGTATCCACAAATACAGAAGCTCATATACGCCATTCTAATAACGTCAAGAAAGCTGAAGCACTACTTCGACGACCATCGAGTCCTGGTGACAACCAGTTTCCCTCTCGGGGACATCCTGCGCAATAAAGACGCCAATGGCAGAATCGGGAAATGGGCAATGGAATTATGTCCATTTTCCCTGGAGTTCCAGAGTCGCACCACTGTCAAGTCTCAGGCCCTGGTCGATTTCATTGCTGAATGGACGGATCTCAACGAGCCTTCCGTTCCTGATGTCTCAGACCACTGGTCAATGTTCTTTGACGGGTCCTTGAACATCAACGGTGCCGGCGCTGGGATACTGTTCGTATCACCCAACAAGGACAAACTGCGCTACGTCCTTCGGATCCTTTTTCCGGCGTCAAACAACGTCGCCGAATACAAAGCATGCTTGCATGGCATAAGACTAGCCGTTGAGCTGGGAGTCAAGCGCCTCTATGTTTATGGCGACTCCGCTTTGGTCATCAACCAGCTCAACAAGGAGTGGGACACAACCCACGAGAAGATGGATCTCTACTGCAAAGAAATTCGCAAATGGGAAACCAACTTCTACGACATAGAGTACATCCACGTGGTCCGGGATAAGAACCAAGCAGCAGATGCGTTGTCGAAGTTAGGCTCATCTCGGGCCCAGATCCCGCGGGGTATTTTCGTCCAGGACATCCACGAGCCGAGCGTAGGCTCCTCCCTGGTCGACAGGCAACCCACCAAGGCAATGCTCATAGACGACGCCACTCCGACAACCGGTGGGCGTGACTGGCGTACCCCGTTCATCAAATACATATCGGACGGGACAGGCCTTCAGGACAAAACAGAGAACGAGCGCCTCATTCGACGATCAAAGAACTACATCCTGGTCGACGGCAAACTCATGCGGAAAAACGCAAGCTCCGAAGTACTGCTCAAGTGCATACCCCAAGATGATGGTATCAAGCTCTTAGAAGACATACATGCTGGATCCTACGGCAATCACGCCGCATCCAGAACGCTGGTCGGAAAGGCTTTTCGAGCAGGTTTTTGTTGGCCAACCGCGGTCGGCGACGCAGAAAAACTGGTTCGACATTGCGAAGGATGTCAGTTTTTCGCTAAGAGGACCCACGTACCTGCCCACGAAATTCAAAACATCCCGTCGTCTTGGCCCTTTGCTTGCTGGGGGCTCGACATGATCGGGCCATTTAAACCAGCCCCGGGCAATTTCAAGTTTGTTTTCGTGTTAATCGACAAGTTCTCCAAGTGGATTGAATACATGCCTCTGGTCAAGGCAACCTCCGAGAAGGCTGTGGAGTTCCTCAATCAAATCATACACAGATGTTTACTGGCACCACTTTTTGGGACTTCTGCGATGACAGAGGCATAGTCATAAAATACGTGTCAGTGGCACATCCACGTGCCAACGGTCAAGTTGAACGTGCTAACGGAATGATCGTTGACGCCCTAAAGAAAAGGTTGTACACCGAAAATGACAGAGCACCCGGTCGATGGATGAATGAATTGTCGGCAGTGGTCTGGGGCCTCCGAACTCAGACCAGTCGAAACACAGGGGTGTCTCCCTACTTCATGGTGTACGGTTCAGAGGCGGTCCTGCCGTCTGACATACACTTCGGATCTCCTAGAATCGAACACTTCGACCAGGCGACCTCCGACAACGCCAGAGAACTCGAAATCAATTGCATGGAGGAAAAGCGTTTAGATTCTTGTCTCCGAACAACAAAATATCTCACGGCAGTCAGGCGATACTACAACAGGAACGTCAAGGACCGTTCCTTCGTGGTCGGCGATCTGGTACTTCGATGGAAAACAAGCCAGGAGGGAATGCACAAGCTATCCACTCCCTGGGAAGGACCCTTCGTGGTGACCGAGGTCACACGACCTACGTCCTACAGATTGGCATACCCAGACGGAACACGAGTGCCTAACTCTTGGCACATAGACAAACTGCGACGTTTCTATCCATAAAGTTTTAATAACTTTCCTTTGTAAGTATCTTATAATTGTTAATAATGAAATTCTCTATTTTTTGCCTATACCTTGTCCCACACAGCACTCGGCAAAACTTCTGCAATGGATGCTCTTAACGACTACCAAGACGAATACGGTGACACGTCACTCAGATAATCTTACAGCGCTCAAAACAACAGTCATGACAAAAAGCAAACTTTATTACAAACTTTACATACAAAGTTTACAATAAATACCCTGACGGGCAGACACTAGTCTATTCCTACAGACTACTCTATTGGCCTAGCTGCTCGGGCTGATCACCCGCCTGGCCCTGCTGCCCGGACGAAGGGGTCGGGGCCACCGGCGCCTGGCTGGTCGAGACCGCAGGCGTCGACCGCCCATCTCCCGCAACGGACGCGCCCGACAACTCCCTGGCCGACCTATCTGAACTCGGCTGGTCTGGGGGAGTGGCCGTTCCGCACAGATTGATGTCGCCGATCACTGTCGACGACAAGTCCAGCAGACTACCCCGAAGCTCGTCCGCTTCCTGTGGGCCGACCTCCTTCGGGTACCCCTTCTCCAGCCTGCTCAAGTCGACCAGGGGGTAGTGGGCGCGCACCATGCTGAGGACGTGCGCGCCGGCAAACTCCCTGGCGTCCTTCACGAACTGCTGGAGCCAGTCCCACGCCCGTTGTGCCTTCTCGACCTGGGTCAACCGTGGCGCGCGGGGCTGGCTCTCCGGGAGCTCGGGACTGATCAGGTCTAGGACCGGGGACACTCCTTTCCAGATCCTGCAACAGTTGACCTTCCAGGAGTCCCGGTCCTTGACCAGATCATCCAGGTGCTTCTTGGCGTTCACCTTGAGCACTGCAAACGAAACAAAGCGTTATTTTCGGCATACCAAACAAACAAAGGGGCGACAAGCAGCAGCTAACAAGGCCGCACCCATTACCAGATAATTCCCGGTCCTTTCGACCCAGTTCCTCTCCTGCTCGCCGCCCGGACTCCAGCGCACCGGCGAGCTGTTGGCTGAGCTGCTCCTTCTCTTGTCGGAGGCGCGCCACCTCCTCCTCCAAGTCTGCGTGAATCATAAACTGGTCAGTAAAGCAAACTACACAAGTACGCAAAGCTGCTCGGAGCGTGTGACTAACCTTCTCGCTGCCGGTACTGGTCGGCCAAGCGACGAGTGAGGTCGAGACGACGCTCCTCTTGGGCGCTCATCTCGGCCACCTTCTCCCCGACTTCCGACCGCAGCCGGTCTACCTCCGCGGCCAGGGCCTTGTTCTCGGCCACGACGCCTTCTATCTGGTCAAAGCACCGTTTCCGGTACTTTCCCGTTTTCATTGCGCCCTACAAAGCGAACATATAACGACCATGCAAGACAAGGCATAGAATGTACAGCAGTACAAAAAGTCGCTTACCTTGACTTCGTCGACGAGGCGCTTGGCCGCGCGCTCCACCCTGGCGGCCTCCTCGGTCTCGGCGAGCTCTTCATGCCCGATAAAGTGATCCCCGCGTTGGCGCCACACATACACGTGTTGGCGGCCATCACGGGGACGACCCTCAATCTCCTCCACCTCGTCCTCGGAGGCCGCCTGAGCTTCCTCCTCCCGCGCTGCGTTGCTTCCGGTAGCGGTCCCAGGCATTACTGGTCCCCGGACCAGACCGGGGGAGCCTGCAGTCGAAGCGGCCCCTGCTCGGGGCGGTGTGGAGACTTCACCCTCCCCGGCGGGAGGAGGGGTCGGGGCCCTTCCCTCCCTTTCCGTGGTGCTGGCTGGGGGAGGCGTCCCCATAGCCTCCTCAACCCTGGTCGGGCTGCTCAACGTAGCCGGTGCCGCGGTCGGGGACTCCTCGGCGCTCTCAGGCACGGCTGCAGCCGTAGGCTGCTCTGCGGTCTGCGGGGCCGCGTCTTCAGCAGCGCAAACCGGCTCACTCGTCCCCTGGCCAGCGGCATGGCCAGGGTTGACATCCGACGCCGTGCTAAAGGAACAAAACTACAATAAAAAAAACATCGGTGAAATACGTAAGTTGAACACTTACAGGTTTGAGCGGCGGTGGGTCGCGGTAAACCTCCTTCTTGTCCGACCAGTCGGCACCTGTGCTCCCGACTCCCCAGCGCGAGGCGCAGGTGGATCGACGGCCACACGGTCGGCAGTGGTCGCCCCGCCGTCCGGACGGCTAGGAGGCCTCCGGACCAACGACGGAACGGCCTCCTCCTCCTCGTCGTCGTCGTCGATCCAAACGAACCGACGCCGCTTCAGCGCTCGGCTGCTCTCCGCCGGCAGTGTCGGCATCGGCGACGGATCCACAGGCATTGGCCTTTTCCCCGACAACCTTTCCTCGGTGGTTGGGACGGGGCGGGCTTGTTCCTCCTCACTGCTGGTGTAATGAGCACACCGAGCAGCGTCCTCCTCTAGCGGGTCTTCTCCCGCAGGATTCTCCATCCTGGTGCCAGTGATACATACACTGTGCACCGGTCGACATCGCCGATCTGCAAAAAGCAACAAAGATGAGCCAGCCACATACGATATACGAATACTAAAACAAAATAATCTGCAACATACCTTTGGTGCTGGTCGGCCTAACTTGAAGGCTTGCACCCGATCACTGCCACGGATGAAGCCTCCGTCCGCGAAGTTGAACAGCTCGTTCAACAGCCGTTGTACCTCCGCCTTCTCCAAGATCTCCGGTCGCATCCTGGTCGGGTCCACGCTTCCGGCATACTCGTACGCCGAGTGCACCCTCTTCTGGCAGGGCATCACCCGACGACAAATAAAGTTGCCGACCACGCCAAGCCCATCCAGGCGCGACCAGTCGATCAGCTTCATCAGATCCGCCACTTGACCGTCGAACTCCGGGCGGTCGGTCCAGCTCACCCTCTTCTCGGGAAAGTACCCCACGTCGCAGAACGTGGAGCTGCCCGGTTCCTCCCTGACGTAGAACCACTTCCTATACCATTCGGTCAAGGAAGTGTTCCATGGACAGTGTAGGTAGTGATTCTTCATTCCATCACGAAGGTTGAGGTATACTCCACCTGCAACCTTGGAGCCTCCAACTGCTCCCTTCTTCCTCAAGCAGAAAAGGTAACGAAAAAGATCGAAGTGCGGCTCTATGCCAACATAGGCCTCGCACAGATGAATAAACGTGGAGATAAGGAGAATTGAGTTCGGGTGCAGATTGCAAATCCCGATCTCATAATACAGAAGAAGACCTTGGAGAAAAGGATGAACCGGAACCCCAAATCCCCTCTTAACGAAATCTTCGAACACGACGATCTCACCGGCACGAGGGTCGGGGAAGCTTTCTCCTTCCGGCGCTCTCCAGCCGCCAAGCTCCGAGTTGTGCAGGAGTCCCATGTCGACGAGGTCACCGAGGGATTTGGTGGTGCTGCGGGACTTCTTCCAGTCCTTGGCCATCAGTTCGGCCCTCTTCTTGGAGTCGCTCTTCGCCATTGGAGGTGAGAATTGGATTTGGGTTACGAAGATGCAGGTGATCGAAAGAGGCGAGAATGGAAGGCTTGAGGGCAATGGCAGGGTAAGGAGTACAGGCGGAACTGTCAGGCTCTTATAACCCGCAACTCCACCTCTCCCATTTCCTGTATTCTCGGGAAGTGGGCGGGCCATGCGGCGGATGCGGCGTTTCGGTTTACAATGATTATAGACAATTAATGCGGCGGAGTTTTCGTACGAATTGATGGTTTCCTTTTTCTCAAACCACGCAAAGGGCGGCTGCACAGTTGCCAGGCGCAACTTTTCGTGCGTCCATCTGACAACCCATCAGGAGGTCTCGTCATGTCAACTACAACTGAAAAGATCGTTTCAATAAAAAGAAGACAAATATGCCAGAGAGTCAACAATCCGGGGACTGCACCGACCACCGAGCACTTGATGCTCGGGGACTGGTCGCCCAGTCCATCAGCTCGGAACTTCAAGGACTGCACCGACCACCGAGCACTCGACGCTCGGGGACTGGTCGCCCAGTCTATCAGCTCGGAACTTCAAGGACTGCACCGACCACCGAGCACTCGACGCTCGGGGACTGGTCGCCCAGTCTATCAGCTCGGAACTTCAAGGACTGCACCGACCACCGAGCACTCGACGCTCGGGGACTGGTCGCCCAGTCTATCAGCTCGGAACTTCAAGGACTGCACCGACCACCGAGCACTCGACGCTCGAGGACTGGTCGCCCAGTCTATTAGCTCAGAACCTCAAAGACTGCACCGACCACCGAGCACTCGATGCTCGGGGACTGGTCGTACAGTATAGCAACGCAGAATTCTAAGGAACGCACCTGGTGCTTGGGGACTGGTCGTCATACTATTATACACCCGGGGACTGGTCGATTAGTCTATTCAATTGCAGACGGACTGGTAAATTCAATTTTTTAGACCTTGCTACAAGGCTCATACTTCGCCTTCCAGCAAGCTCGGGGACTACATCGGTACGATGCATCTGGCGATGCATCTCAGTTACAGAATTTCTTTGAGGACTTTTATTTTGACCCTGGCACCACGTGCCTACGTCACCTACTACCAGGCTCGGGGACTAACTGGGCACACTTCACCTTGCGGTGAATATGCTTGCTTTTTTTATGTTTATACCTTTCAAAAAAGTAAAGTGGGCACACTTCACCAGGAAAGAAATCTTTTTTAATTTAGAGCACCATGCATTCTTCGAACAACTCGCTTCTTCGATGTCAATGTTGATCAACTGTCTTTTGAGTTGGTCAAAGAACCGTTGCAACTGTTTGGGCGACTTTCCCACTTATTGAAGACGTCAAGTCTCACTGATCGAAGAAGCTCAAGACGGCGTGTTACATCACAATACATGGTGCTCGGGGACTAGCTGTGGGGGGATAGACCCCTATACCCTTACGGCTAGACTTCGGCCAGGAGGCTTGGCCCATTACAAGACGAGTTCAAGGCTTGATCCGACAACCTGGAGTTTCGCGCAAGGAAACAAGATGTGGAGATCAAGCAGGATTCTAGTCGGTTAGAATAGGAATTGATATCGAATTATCCATGGCAATTGTAACCGACTAGGATTAGTTTCCAGATCTGTAACCCTGCCCTCCAGACTATATAAGGAGGGGCAAGGGACCCCCCTAGGACGGATCATACATACGATTCTCTCAACACAAATCAATACAACCAGACGCAGGACGTAGGTATTACGCCAACTCGGCGGCCGAACCTGGATAAAAAGCTTGTCCGTGTCTTGCGTCACCATCGAGTTCGTAGTTTGCGCACCGTCTACCGATAAACTACTACCGTGGGTATACCCCAAGGTAGACTGCCGACCAGCTTTCGTCGACAGATGTAGTCTTGGAAGCGCTCCCATGCTTCTGGAACGGATTCATCATGTTGTTGCTAAAAACTTGTAATTTTCCCACGGAGAGCATTGGTCTTGCTCATGGGAAAGAACTTAGCCAGGAAGTTCGTGGAGCAGAGTGCCCACGTAGTATTCTTCTCTTTTGTAGCGTAGAACCACTGCTTCGCTCTCCCCAACAGTGAGAATGGGAAAAGGCGAAGTAGTATAGCATCTCTGGGGACTCCTGATATGGTGAATGTGCTGCAAATCTCCAGGAAGTGTTGGAGATGAGCACTAGCATCTTCGTGTGCCTTCCCACAGAACTGGTTGGATTACACCATGTTGATAAGTCCAGGCTTGAGCTTAAAGTTGTCGTCGATCTCTGCAGTAGGTCTAGTACGGATGTTATCCGTAGTGGGAGCTGAGAACTCATGGATCGATTTGTTCGCCATAACTTCGAACTCTGAAGACAAGTTCCGGGTGAAACTTCGGTGATCTTCTTGATTGGATGAAGCTTCGTGCTGAAGTGTTGATGATCTCTTCTTGAGCTTGGCTCTTGTTTTTCTGAATAATGCTTCGGGATTGTCAACAAAATTTCCTGGAAGATGTCTTCTATTCATACATTACCCTGCATAAAATAAAATAGAAAAATATCGGGGTAAAACTGTATGAGAGAATTGATAATCTCAATCATATTAGTGATGCGAATGATCACTCAAAATTCTATGTTCATTCCTGGTTAGTAATTAACCTTCCCCGGCAACGGCGCCAAAAATGCTTGTTGGGCATTCTTAACGTCACTACAAAAGTAGACTTAGTTTTCTAATTCCGATAACGGCACCAAAAATGCCAAACCTATCCCTCATGCCACTTAAGCCAAGTTGTCATCCCCAGCATGACATGAGAGACGCGGTATTGAAATGTGCAATTGCTCTTCTGAATAAATAATAAATGAGATCTGCAAGCACACAGATTAATACCGATGTAGCATTTTAACCGAAAAGTATTCCAGGTATCGTTATTTATATTTTTACCAATGGGAAGTGATTGCTAAACATCAATCTTGATTATAGAATGGAATATAGAATTGAGTATCAATCATTGCATGTATAATTGAGAGCATTTATCTATCTCTTTCATATAGGGATAAGTGTCACATAAAAGATAGATAAAGTATGAATGGTGACAAAGATAATTAATTTGATCAGCATAACTTAGCCACATATAAATATGATAAGCACCTCAATAGATATTCTAGCAAGTCATTAGCATGGAATTAGGATGAACTACAAGAATATTTTCTAAGTTATTCTTAACTATAAAGTCTAGCATATCATAGTTAGTGCAATTATACTTGGCAATCATTGCGAGACAGGACTACGCCCATGCATAGTGATATTATCAAGGAAGATGAGAAACATAGCAATCACTCCCCTGTAATAAAGTTATTCTGCCTGCCCTATACACGAGAGGGGGACTATATAAGAATCAATGGAGCTGTCACTACCACGAACTACCACGCGATCTAGCATATAGGGTACAATCACAGATAAATACGGTATAGGCACCACGTCTACACAATACTTATCATTTACCCACTGTACACATGGATAAACACTATACGATCCTAAACATGTATATAATTCCAATCTAACTAAGCCAAGCATATAACTATGATAAACTAAGAACAATATAATTGCAAATATAAACAAGTAGAGCAAAGTCATAATCAATATATTGAAGTAGAACAAAGTCATATTCATAATATTGAAGAACAATGAGGAACAATTGAAGAACAGTAGAGGAATTACCAAGAATCCTCTTGACAGATCCGGAAACCAATCGAAGATTGACTCCTTCTAGTTCTAATCCTATGTAGCTATGCTAAACTAGAGATCTATTGATGTGGTGGCTCTAGGGCTTGATCAGAGGCTTCTTCTCCCGAGATGGATAATGAATTAGGGTTCAGAGGTCCTCTCCTCCAGGGGCCAGGGGGTCTGCTTATATAGTCCTTCCAAATGAATATGGGACGTTGGATCAAACCGACATTAATCGCACAGTTTTCCTTGATCCTTTAGGTCGGTGGAGCATGATCCGCGAAGTTGAACGTGATTGGTTGCCTGGCCAGGGCGGGCGCCCTGCCCCCGGGCCCGATCAGCCTCCCGTTCGTTCCCGTGGCTTCTAGACTCTTCTAGATGTTGGATAATTGCGCAGTACGTTAATATCTCTATGTAAACCCGACATGTGGGCCTTTCTTCCATAATTCCTGATAACCCCCTGCAGAAATAGACAAACACCAAAACTCGTGGAATTCTGTCAGATAAAACCCTAAGTCTGGGTGTCGGTTGCATTTGGATCCTTTTCTTTGTTTATTTGTTGATTATATTTGATACTTAAGGACCGTCAACAGGCACACCCTAGCCCTGCCCTGCTCGCGCGGTCCCGCTGTGGCTGCCACGGGCGACCTTGTCGCCGGAATCGGCCAAAGCCCGACGCCTCTACTACGTCATGTACGCAAGATAGAAGAAGAAGGGCACCTACGTAAATATTAATCTTTCTCTGTTTCACTCTTCATAATTATCAGGCACATAGGTTTTTAGATCCAGGTCTAGTGAATTATAGGAAAGTCTAGGGACTAATCTGAAAAGTGTAGGATGGGTCTTGAACTGGAGTTCTTAGCAAATTTGGGTCCCTATACATGTCAGCATGCAAATAGAAAAAAAAATAGGAACCCCATTTACATGTTGGGCTGAAGTTGCTCTTAAGATGATTTTTTTTAGAAGTCTCTTGCGTGAGTGTCTGGAAGGTGCTGTTAGTGTGGGTCCCTCATCCTAGGCCTGGAGTATAGCTAGGTAGGCAACTTTAGCATTTATTTGTAGAAAAATTGGAACTCATCAATTGTAGTATTATGTGGACGGAGGGAGTATGTTCCCAAACAACAACAACAACAACAACAAAAGAATTCTGTGAGTCATATCGATTGTCCGCCTGTACCTATCTATATCCACGGATTTGCTATATACAATGTTTACATTACATTGTATAATACAGTAGTTTTTTAAAAAAAAAACAAATACATTGTATAATAGTGGCACTCTCAATGAACTCTCTGGAAAAAATAGTGGCAGTGCTTGTGTCTCGTGGTAGTGCGGCTGAAATTTCCCACAACGTTGCTGTCAGTCCGCAAGAGGGCACTGTGGAAAACAAGTGTAGCGAACAGCGACATAACCGCTTGATTAAGACCGTGAATTTTTCTCGAAGGAAAAAAAGACAGTGCAATCCTCTTTTAAAAATCACAAGGACCAGCGATTAAATATTTGTGCTGTGATTAAATATAGGACAGAATTCTACGTTTACTTGGCTTCACTATTATAGGTTTTGCTTCGGTAGTATTGTTTCAAACTTTTCATATTTCATCAAGATTGTGATTCGTTTTAGAGAATGTCTCAGATTTCTTCCTGGTTAATGTTGTCAATGAGGTGAGCTCGGGTTGCTAAGCTCGAGCTCGGAACTTATGGTTGAGCTCGATCTAATCCATAAGCTTTCCTTTCTTTAATTTTTTTAAGGGAATCTAAGCCACACAAGTTGATCAGAAAACATAAATTGCATGGGCTGGATTCTAGGAGCCCAATGTGAAAGAGCCCACTCAAAAATAAAAGCATGTCTGGGGCTGTTCTTTGCCCGTAGAGTGCACGTTTGTTTTAGGTTATTCTTGAGCCCAAAAGTAGTGTAGCTTTTTTTGTTGTTGGCCCATATATATAAGTAAATAAATATGCATATAGGAAAAGTCCAATTTGCCTCCCCCAACCTTCATAAAAGTCAGTTTTTTTTCTCCCTCAACACTAAAACTAGAAACCAGAACTAGTTCCTACCTCAACTCCCAAAGCCGACCACTTGACCTCCATGGTTGCTTTCCTTGATGGTTTTTCTTTTTTTTCTTTTATGTTTACTTTGGCTGAACCTTTAAAAAATTATAGTAAATCATAAAAATATCATAAAATTTAAAATTCAATTGTGTTGGACTCTACATGAGTAGATCAACATAGTGAACATATGATATGGCATGCTCAATACGAAGTAACTTTAGATCTATGTTTTTCTATAACTAATTCATAAATGTAGTTTCTCTAGTCTAATTATGGTGAATTTTTTTAAGGTAGACTAATCATTGCATGCTTGAGGTG
Source organism: Sorghum bicolor (assembly GCF_000003195.3). Lineage (NCBI taxonomy): Eukaryota > Viridiplantae > Streptophyta > Magnoliopsida > Poales > Poaceae > Sorghum > Sorghum bicolor. The sequence goes on from NC_012874.2 coordinate 16,847,828, forward strand.
TACTAAAAATTTCATGCTAATTTGAGCATGTACGATTGAGCTTAGATTTACCTAGATTCATTTTTGTTAAATATTTTTTAGATGAAATTAAATTTAAAACTTGGTCTTATGTGATCTAATGGCTATGGAATTTTTTTAGACTCGACATAAGTAGATCTACACAATAATTATATGATATGATATGCTTTAGTATAAAGTTTTTGTCGTAGCTTTATATCTATGATTTTTTGTAATTAATTCATAGTCGCAGTTTATGTGGTCCAATTATGGTGGCATTTCTATGGTTGGTTAAGCACTAAATGTCTTGATGTAGCAAAAAAAACTATGCTCACTGGATCACGTATGGCTAAGTTATAGAATTATCTAGGTCTATGTTTGTTAAATAGTTTTTAAATAAAATTAAATTTATAACTGCAATAATACATGATCTAACGAGCATGAATTTTGTCGCATCTCGGGCATTCAATGATTAGTCTAACATAAAAAATTAACCCCAATTGGAATAGAGAAATTGCAGGTATGAATTAATTATAGAAAAACATAAATCTAAAATTACAACACAAACTTTATACTAGAGCATACTATATCATATGTTCATTGTGTAGATCTACTCATGTAAAGTCCAATATAATTAGACTTTTTATTTTATGATTTTTATGTGATTTACTAAGATTTTTTTAAAGATTCAACCAAAATAAATATAAAAAAACCCACGAAGGGAACAGTCATGGAGGTCAAGTCACCGATTTTGGGAGATAAGGGAGGAACTATTTCTGGTTTAGATTCACTATACCACAACCCTTAATCAATGACTTACCGCAGTTGCTAAAAGTTGAAAAACAGCATTGAACAGTCAGTTGCTAAAAGTTTAGGATGGACAGTCAGTTGTTAAAACTATATGCGGCGATGGATGGTCCGTTGCTATAACTTTTTTGCTTTTGCATTTGATGGTCAGTCGCTATACATCAGTACAGCATCTTACGATCGGTCGCTAAACAAATTTGGCCAGGCGCGCGATATTTGGGCCATTCCCGTGGTAATTTTGGCCCAAATTCACCTAAACCCTAACTCATCCCCACATACGTACCTAGAGCCACTCGATACTCACATACGAGTTCCACACGAGCGCCGCCTCCACCCATACGGCGCGATTCACCTCTCGCGAGCCACGCTGCTGCTCGCCCCCGCCGGCCATCCAGCCTCAGCGGCAGTGTGCGCCGCCAGCCCCTCAACGGTGCCTGCTCTCCCGCTGAAGTGCGCCCGTCGGTGGCCAGGACCTGACGCCGCCACCCACCAGGAGAAGTGCCTAGGACCCGGCGGCCAGGAGTAGTGCCCAGGACTCGACTCCACCTGCCCACAGCAAGCACCGACTCCCGCCCGCCACAGGAGCTCCCAGGCCCAGATGCCTCGCACTACAAACTGACGGGTCACGGTAATACTGTAGCCAGGTGCTCATCTTTGTCACCCTTGATTTCTTTGTGAGGATTTCTTCTCCAGTTCGTCGCTGAATCGTGGGCACTGCTCCATCATTGTTCTTTAACTTTATGTTTATTGTTAGATCTGCTTATTAGTTAGTAGAGACTGAGCCATGCCATTAAACGTTGTGGTGATGTGGCTCAATTTGTGCCCTGTTGTGCCATTCCAACATCTGAAAGTGAGGCTGAACTATATGCGGATATAATTTTTTTTGACAAAAGGTACATAAATTTAAGTATTGAACTTACCATCCATTGGCTCGAGTTAAAATAATGTTCTCCAGGAAAGGCAGCATGCTATTCAGACAAATTAGAAATTAAGCTACATATTCATAGACGTACTTCAATTCGGTTGGCATTGTCCTGCGATACTTTCTTCTCTTCTCCAGTGCATCTACTAGGATCGAAGGGCAATCTGTCCTCATGTGTTCTCTGTAATATTTTTGTTCACTACTATACTTGGAGAACTGCGTGCTAGCCTTGTTCACTACTATACTTGGAGAACTGCGTGCTAGCCAATCTTTGTAAACTGCGTGCTAGCCTTGTTCACTACTATACTTGGAGAACTGCGTGCTAGCCAATCTTTGTAATATTTTTGTTCACTACTATATCATTTAGCATGATTGCAGTAGCGAATCCAGGAAGAAGTAGTGAATCCAGTACACAGAACCTCCATTTTATAAAAATAGGAAAAAAGATTTAAATCTTAGGAAAGTCGCAAGTCGCGTATTTTTTTTCGCGTGCTACGCGGCCGATGGGATTTGAACCTGCGACCTCCCCCTTACGCGTAGCCTCCTCTACCACTCCACCCATTACTCACTTATGCCTATTTTAGAGTTTGGTTCCTTGTATATTATCCTAAACTGAGCATCCATAGATTAACGAATTTAATATCTACAATTTTATATTGGGAGTTTCTACATCACATACCAGTATATAGCACCTTAATTAGTAGTGTCTAGACTACTTTTTTGCTGCTCTTGAACGAAATAGGTGCTTCTGCTGGCTACAGGCAAGGTTTCTGTACTGCCAGATCCAGATTCAGTTTGTACAAGTAGTGTTCATATGCTTAATTAATCTTTGTGGATGATGCAAAAAAAATGCAGTGCCTATGTTAATTACGGCCGACCTTCCATATGCTGTTTGGATTTTGTATTGTTTGGCTGCAATATGGTTTGGAATAAAATAATGCAAAAGAGGGACATACCAACTGATTTCTTCTCTTGGTCCCCTATGTCCATTGGATAATATACTGTCATTTTGCTTTGTGCAGGTTGTACCATTAGCTGAAACAACCATAGGAGCTGCCATTCATCACTTCAAAGTTGTTGATCAAAGGAACTTGTGAAAGGTGAGATTTATTTAACCAATTTGCGTTCATGAGTGCCTGATTACCTGGTTACGTGCTTATGATGTGCCCTATGTTCATTTGTTGTGTGATATTGTAGTGTCAGAATATATATAAACAAAGCCTCTTGCTATCCCAACAAAAGTTTATGGATAAAACATGGATTGAGAATGAGCCTAGGTAAACACAAGAACTATTTCTTAACTACTAAGACTTAATCTAGTATTAACATGGAATTTAACACAATGAATCCCATGTAGGCACACCAAGGCATATATACAAGGTGTGAATGGTTTCATAGCTTATGCATTTAAAAATTCAGCAATAGGAAACAAGATATTATGCCCTTGCAGAAAGTGTGCAAATATATTTTGGAGAGAGGCATGTGATGTACGTGAACACTTGATATGTGATGGGTTTATAAGAGGGTACACAACATGGAACCTCCATGGAGAAACTAGTTCATCTAATGTGAATCCTGGGAATAGTGATGGTGCTATCCCTGTTGAAGAGACCGAAGAGGATGAAATATCTGAATTGCTTAGGGACCTAGCTGGAGGTCTAGATGATGGAGGGGATTTTGAAGATGACAGTTCTAATGTGCAGCCTAGTGATGACCTAAGAGCCCTCCAAAAATTGGTAGAAGCCAATAGTCAAGAGTTGTACCCTACTTGCAAGAAATATAAAAAATTGCGTTTCTTGATTAGATTGCTTCACATCAAGCTTCTTGGAGGATGGACTGATAGAAGTTTTGACCTACTATTAGATCTTCTTAATGATGCATTACCAGAGGGTTCAGCACTACCAAGAAACTTCCATGAATCTAAAAAAATGATTAAATCCACAGGTCTTGGGTATATTAGTATCCATGCATGTGAAAATGATTGCATTCTCTACTGGAAGGAGCATAAGGATGCTAGTTCATGTCCAAAGTGTGAGGTTTCACGGTGGAAATCAGTTAGGAAGAGTCTCAATGGGAAGCATGTTTATAGGGTTCCTAAGAAGGTTCTTCGCTACTTTCCAAAAAAGAAAAGTCTCCAAAGGTTGTTTCTATCATCAAAAATAGCGGCTCTCACAAGATGGCATGATGAGGAGAGAACAAGAGATGATTTTCTTAGGCATCCTGCAAATTCTCCTCTTTGGAAGGACTTTGATGATAAAAATCCAGAGTTTGCTAAGGACAGCCGCAATATCTGTCTGGCATTTGCCATGGATGGATTTAATCCATATAGGAGCCAAAATGTTAGTTATAGCATTTGGCCCGGTATATGTATACCATTAAATTTTCCACCTTCAATGTGCATGAAGCAATCAAACTTCATCCTTTCCTTTTTGATTCCTGGGAAGCATGCTCCTGGTCATAATATGGATGTGTATTTTCAACCACTTATTGAGGATTTGTTAGATATGTTTGTCAACGGAGTTAGTACTTATGATCCTTCAAAGGCAGAGCATTTCCAGTTGCGTGCTGCAATATTGTGGACTATTACAGATTTCCCAGGTCTAGGATATGTGTCTGGTTGTGTTACATCAGGTGAAGCAGCATGTCATGATTGCCACTCTTATATATGCTCATTTAGACTTGGTAATGGCACCAAGACCTGCTATATGGGTCATCGTAGGTTCTTACATGGAGAGCACCCATTTAGGTTTGATAAGCAGAAATTTGGTTCAACTGAACTTAGACAAGCACCGACTCCACTTTCTGGAGAGGAAATTTTAGAGTGTACTAAAGATATTGTCACAGTTTATGGCAATGATCCATCTAGAAAGAAACTAGGAAGCAAGAAACGCAAGGAAGGGGAGCTACCAGTCATTTTCAAGAGGAGATCTATTTGGTTCAAACTTCCATATTGGAAAGATTTGATGATGCGCCATAACTATGATGTCATGCACATAGGAAAAAAATGTCTATGAGAACTTTGTTAATACATTTCTGGGCACCGATGGGAAATCTAAGGATAATTTTAATTCTCGCTTGGACCTTCAAGCTCTTGGTATTAGAAGTGACCTTCACCCGGTTGAAATTGAAGACCAATTTTATATACCACCTGCCCCATATTCCATGAGTCCTGATGAGAAGAAATTATTTTGTGCAATACTAAAAGGGGTAAAGTTTCCTGCTGGTTATGCATCTGATATTCAACACAACATTCATGTTAATGAGAAAAAGGTATTTGGGCTAAAGAGTCATGAGTGCCACATTGTTCTACAAGACTTACTACCGCTAGCTGTAAGAAAAATATTGCCAGAGATAGTTAGTGCTGCAGTGTCTCGTGTTAGTCATTTTTTTAAGAAGATTTCTGCACCTATTTTTAGAAAAAGTGACATGGATAATCTAGAGGCTGATATAGCTGAGACCTTGAGCCTTCTTGAGATCATATTCCTTCCATCTTTCTTTGACATAATGGTACATCTGATGGTTCATCTTCCTGCCCAAGCAAGAATGGCTGGTCCAGTACATTTTCGTAGCATGTGGCCTATTGAGAGGTAATTTCTTTGGCAGATTCAAAGTTAAGAAACAAACTAAATACATATTAATTTTACAACATGATGACGTTATTATATATATTTATAGGTTTCTAATGCGACTTAAGGGTAGTGTTCGAACAAAAAGCCATCCGAAGGGATCTATCATGGAGGGTTCTTTGTTTTATAACAGCCTTACACTTTGTGCTCGCTATTTACATGGGTCCACTCAATTTTACCGACAAGTTACAATTAATGAGGGGCTGCATATAGAAAATTCAAGTACAACTATATTTCATAGCCAGGGGCGAGGTCTGGCTGGGAAGAGCATGGTGACTTTAGACCACAAGACTTGGCTTCAAGCACATTGATATGTCCTATTCAACTATGCTAATATAGAACCTTACTTGGAGTAAGTTCCCTAATGTACTTGGCATCACATGTTTACTTTGCCATGGATAATAAATTTACAAATTGACATTTGCAGTAAGTATACTCATTATCTAACCTCAATTGGAGTTCGAAATCAACGAGATATCAGTCGTATGCAACATGAATCCTTCCATGACTGGTTAAGGTCACATGTAAGTAGGAAAAGAACTTGACACGTGCTATTTTCTAGTTCATGTCTAGCTTAGTAATTAATGAAGTATTTTGTCTAACCTTAGGTGGAAGAAATGTGTGAGGAAGCACCAAATGAGATTAAAATTTTAGCTATGATGCCAATGATGGCTGCACGGAAGTAAAGTAGCTATAGAATGAATGGATTTGATTTCCACACAGATTCCTATGATGTAGGTAGGTCTGTTCAAAATAGTGGGGTTGCTCTAGTTGCAGAGACAACATGCATTGAAAGTGGAAATAACAATAACTTCATAATGGGAAAGAAAACTTATTATGGAGTTATAAAGGATATTGTTGAACTAAACTATGCACATGAAGGTAAAGTGGTTCTTTTCAAATGTGATTGGGTTGACAACCGTGTGGAAGATAAGTGGGTTAAGACCGATCAATTCGGGGTCACTACTGTCAACTTTAAGCATTTATTCAATACTGGTGAAAAAATATCAGATGAGCCTTTCATTCTAGCATCACAAGCAGTTCAAGTCTTCTATGTTCCTGATGGAATTGATAGTGAGTGGGTTTCTGTTTCTCAATCAAAACCAAGAGACTACTATGATTTTGATAATTTGGAGATTGAGCACATTGAAAATGGCAATGGACAAGTTGGGTCCTTGCCTGGTTTAAATGTCGGTGTGACTGTGGATGTTGTTAATGGGATTGTCCCTGCTGTTAGAACAGATATAGATGGTATAATTGTTGATCGAAAAAAGTCTAAAAAGCAATCTAAGAAGTAAGTCTTGTTTGCACAATGTGGCTGCCATGTTTTTGTTATTATTTACTTGCAAAATAGTTGCATTTGTGTCTGCATATTCAAATTTGGCTAACTTCTTTGTTTCTTTTCAGGAGTAAAAGTGTCAAACGCAAGAGGAAGCAATAGGGAAGCCTTTATCAATCCATATGAGCTACAGAAAATAGCACAATGTGCAAGGAACCAAAAGAAGTTGGATGAATTGAGACTAAGACAATGTGCAACGGTCCTACATGAGTCAATTCAACCTAGGAAAAGAATAAAGGTCAGCCTAATCTTCATGCAATGAATTATCATGTATAGTAGTACTTACAGATTTATAGATGATTAATTCACGATCACATGATATTTTTGCAGAAAACTCAGGGGCCAAGGGAAGCAGTAGCTAACAATCATGATTTGCGGCCAAGGCCCGAAAGAACAAGTTCCGAGATTGCAATTGCAAATGAGGAAATTGCTGAATGTGAAACAATTGGAGACTTTTTAAGTGACAACGAAGGTGATGTTCATAGCATGTATTGTAACTTACCCCATATGATCTTGTAGCTAATTCCTAATGAACCTTACAATTTTAGATATGCATAGTAGTACAAAAAAGAAGAGAAAAGGAGGAAGGACTGTCACTAGAATGGATGATATAGTATTAAAGGAACCTGGCAGCATGCCTAAAATTAAAATAGAACTAAATGAAAGAAGGCAACCTGTTGGAGAAAATTATAGGAAGCTTTCTAGTGTTATTGGAGTTCAAACACGGAGAATGTTACCAATTGGATGCTCCGATTGGAGGCTTGTGGATGCTAACAAGAAGATGGCACTTTGGGATGACATAGAGGTACTGTCTCAATTTGGAAGTCCAGATTATTTATGTCCACATTAATTATTGTACATGTCTATATACTATTTATGTGCACTTGATTATTCTAGGTTGCTTATATTATCTGTCTATGCTTTAACTATCCAGACAAGTTACATGTCCAGATTATGCATCCTTGGACTGATTGGCTTATTTGTCTTGACTGGGTTGTTTATGTCCAGAAACGATTTGATATAGATGATGCAGCCTTGGACTGGGTTATGGCTAGTGCTGAAGCAAAATGGAAGCAGTTTAAGGCAAAACTTAAGCGACAAATTTTTGATGAAACATTGACTGATGAACAATTGAAGAACTTACATGGTCATAGAATAGATGATCATGAATTGGATTCTCTTATCAAATATTGGAGGTCTCCTGAGTCGCAAGTAAGGATTAACTAATATGCATGAATCTGTTAGACTTATTTTTTTCAACACTACATAAATGCCTGTATAGTAATAATGCCAACATAAATCTAAGATATATGCGGACAATAGTAATTTTTTAGACATAGAGATACATACAGATGTAACACTTCTTTTCATAGGCTTTGGCGGTAAGAGGAAAAAACAATCATGCAAAACTGAAGTTCCTTCATACATCAGGCAGTGTGAGCTATGCTTCTGCTGCACATAAACTGGTACATAAAATTATCATGTCATCTCATTTGAATGGATCATTTTTGGGGGATTTTGACCTATGGAAATTAAAAACTTGTAGGGTCAGCAGCTTGGGCACCCTCCTCGAAGAGATGAAGTTTATATAAAAACACATACAAGAAAAAATGGAGTGCCTTTAAGGCCAGCAGCATCAACAATTGTAAGTTTTTGTAGAAAGAGTGGACTAACACTAGTTTGCTGCAATCTGTAGTAGTAGTAATAACCTGTAGTGGTAGTAATAACATAGCACAAGAAATTAAAGCTTCTAATTATCATACTGCAATCTATAGTAGTAGTAGTAACCACATATTGATTCTTCCTAGAATGAGTTGAAAGAAGTTATTAAAGCCCGTCCGGAGTTGATGGATATGACAATTCAACAAGGTGATGCTTTTGCTCCTGTTTGTGGAGCAAAGGAGCCAAGGGGCCGAGTCCGTTGTTTGGGTCTAGGACCAACTCCTCAAGACATTGGTACCCCAGGGCTAAAGGCATACTCATCAATAAAGCTTCAAATACAAGTTTTGGCACGTCAAAAGGCTGAAAGTGACAATCTAGTGCTTCGAAAAAGTATCTCAGAAATGCAAGAAAGGGAGGAGCAAAGGATGGCACAAGAATTTCTAAATGTCGAAACAAACTCACATCATGGTTCTAACTCAAGACAGCACATGGTAGTATACAAATCTAATTTTTCAGAAATAGTTACCTAAACTTTTAGTATCTAACCTATCCTATTTGTCATATTACATTCAACATTTGCTTTGTTGTAACTGTTGTTCCTATGCTTGATGCAGAGCCCACGATCTGAGGAACTTGCTAAGGCCAATCAGCATGTTCAAGGTACAGAAGATGATGACTATGCAGATCATGACTATGCAGAGAATGAGGAACCTGATGATGAGGTTGCAGCCCCTGCAGCCTCGCCCGTCATGAACATTATAACATCACCAAGGAATGATGTCCAGCGCTTTGCACATGATGGACTTGTAACCTTCTCAACCTCTCATGTAGATTTTATACAAGTGATTTAATAGCTATAGAACCTATGATTTATTCATTTCTCATATGTGCACCTTCTTCTTTAGGCTGGAAATGATGTGATCTTATTTGCCATGTCGAGTAATGAAAAAGTGGCTAAGGCAACTGTTGTTTCAATTAATCCAAACAATCAGTTAGCGGGTGAGGCTCTTGGAACAAAATTCTGTGAAGTTATTGTGAATGTTGTCTTCAAACGTGATGTATTACTGCCACGCCCTTATGCTGATATCAAGACTCTAGGTGATGCTGTACAGATGCCAGTTGCTTGGCCATTTAATCGAGTAATGTCCACTTGATTCTATTATCTTGTTTTAATGTGTGGCGAGTATCTACAGTTTCTAACTAATGATATTTGTGACAGCTGAAGGTTTGTAGTCAGCAACCAATAAGATCTTCTCAAGGTGTTGCTAGATCTTCTCAGAGATCTTCTCAAGGTGCTGCAGTATCATCTCAGAGACGCTAGGCGGTGCACGCACTACTAGAAATGTGTTCATCAATGACGATTCACTAGTGACGAGTGCTAACTTCGTCACAGAATGATAGCATTCTATGACGAAATTTAACAGATCGTCATGCCTCACGAGTGATGGAGCTTTGGCATGAAGAATAATGACGAAAATGAAAGGATTGTCATACATTAACAAAACTAAATCGTCATTGGTTATTTGGCTCTTGTTCCACCTCGACGACATGGCGCTGTGGTCCCACCAGTGAGTCCCAATTCAAGACGTAGTGATGCGGACCCACCTTCGGGTCCCAACTTCGATGACATGGCGATTCGGTCCCACCAACGGGGCCAGTCAACAAACACGTGGCTTCGAGGGGCCACGAGTTGAGGCCGACTAGCTGCCAGCCCGCTCCCTTTATTTTCATTGCAAAAAATTACTATTGCTCCCTTTATTTTCATTGCAAAAAATTGCTATTGCATGGGTTCGAACCTGCAATCTGCTGGTGAAGAGAAAGGAGGCTCACCACTAGAACACAAGGGTTTTTGTGATTTGAAGATACATATTTTTCTATTTGTACTGAGAACATAGCGATGACGTAGCAATGTGGTCTCACCAATGGGGCAGCTGACCTGCCTCTCGGTCGCTGCCTGCCCCTCGGGAGGCTCGAACCCACGACGTGTCCCTTAATAGGTACGTGCCTTACTAGTAGGACATTGGCCCTTTTAAGATCATAACATACATGTTCCGCCACTTGTACTCGATACATGTTCCGCCATTTGTACTCGAAACATGTTCTGAGTTGATGGACCCTATATTTATGATCACATAGAGACATGACCGATTATGTATACTCGTGGAGACTGATCGCGAGGGCGTCTGTGGCCCTAAAACTAGTGTCGAGGGTGCATCCCTGGTGGCTAATCAGCGCCGTGCGGACAAGCAGAGCGGCACCGGGCAGTGGCAGCGTGCTTGGGACACAACTGCAGCGCCAACACACGAGCAGATCGGTGCTGGGCAGCGGCGGCGCACGTGTGGGACAGAGCAGCACCATCGGCGAGCATAGCTACGTGTGGTGCGCGAGCAGAGGATCGCCAATTACAAGGTTTGATTGGTATTCAATTTTTTTCTAAATATATGCATGTCTTTGATGTGTTTTTGAAATTTGTTGAATTTATTATTGGAAATTAAGGAGTGAGTACAAGGTTTTATTGTATTATCAAAACAGATCGATAGAAGCCCGACTTTGCTCCCAACACCAATCGGTGGACTTTGCTTATCTTCCTTTGGTCTATGAACACCGAGACTACAGAGGAGAGGAAAGCAGGCATGTTAAGACTTGGTGCAGCTTAGGCTTTAGTTAAGTAAAACAGTGGTCGAGATATATTAAACACACTTGAGTATCTCAATGGTAATGCACATCGAGTTTTTCCTTTAGCTCCAGATTTCGAGGCCAATGGGAGCCATTTTTTGGTGTTTTTTATTTCTCTATGTTCATTTTACCAGTTTTTTAATTAGTATATTATTGCTTAATAACCTCATTCATTTTCAAGTATCTTATTACATTTGTTACATATTATTTTATTTATTTGTCATGCACATCCTCACAAAGACGTACATGTCTAACATATAACCTAATAACTAAGTGAGAGTATCAGCAGTTGCCACCGTGATGAAATAATTATTCTATGATGATATTATAATTCAATTAGTGACGAATTTATATTTTAATCTATGACGAAACATATATGCAATCAGACCTGGACACGTGGAGGATGCCACCTCAGCATGCCACTTGGAAGCCATGGCAACACGACACGTGGCAGTCAGTCAGCATGCAACATGGTGGCCACGTCAGCACGCCACGTGGCGGCCATGTCAGCTGCCAGCATGGCAAACGCCGTTTGGTAGCCTAACAGATTGCCATGCTATGACGAAAAGTTGGGCACAACAATGACAAAAACGTTTTGTCATGGAATGAAATCGCTTCTGTGACGATGGTATTTTCGTCATAGAATAGGACCTCATCTATGACGAAAATTGCCATTTCGTCACCGTTGTCAATCAATGATGCTCATTCCATGACGAACACTATTTTGTCACTAATTCGTCACAAAAGAAACTCCATGACGATTTTGGTATCTTCAGTGACGAAAGAGTAGTGTCATTAATGAGCACATACCTAGTAGTGACGCTTGTTGACAGAAGTTGCTGGGAGCAAATTTTTTGTAGGATCTTGTCATGAGGTTGTTGGTAGCGACTTGTTGATAGAAAGCCATTGAATTATGTTATGGTCAACTACATGCTAGCATTCTTTCTTTTGGACTACAACCTGGTAGTTTTAGCTTTTGGACTCAAGAACCTAAGGGTGCTATCTCTTGATCATTATGTTAGATCACTTTTGGATGGTGGCTTTTGCTCAACAAGCAAAAATATTAGCTTGTTGTACAACCTCATGATAATTGCTAGCTTTTGTATTTAGCTACAACAACACCATGTGGTACAATATTTGCTATACAACTTCATGACATATGCTTGTATGTCAGCGTGGTTGATGTTAACAAGCTATTCTAGTGACATGATTATATAGTACCCATTTCATATAAATGAATGAGTATGATGAATGTGCCCATTTGTGAATGTCATTCCAAATTTGTATAATATATTCTCAATATTGTATTGGTTCTGAATGTTTGGCCTAATTTACATAGTGTAAAATATAGCTTTTTTAATATATAATCAAGATCGATGGAGTATCGGTTGCTAAAGCTTCTTATAGTGATGAACTGTCGGTTGCTAAAAGGTCTAACATATTGTCCGTTGCTAAAGTTTCGACCATCAAACAGTCCGTTGCTAAATAAGATGTCCGTCGCTGTACACATACAACGACGGCTTCATTAGCAACTGTGGGGTCCGTTGCTATAGCCTTTAGCAACGGATTATCTATTGCTATACACCCCTTTCAACAACTTCAAGTCAGTCGCTGATTAAGGGTTGTGGTGTAGTGATTTGAGAGAGACGATACTGAATTTTGTGGAAGTTGGGAGACACTTTTTTCTATGCATACAAGGTCAGGATGGTTTCGTGTAACATGATGATTCCTCTGTAGAGTGCTACGTTTTGTTTTTAAATGAAAATTATGTATAGAATTATCTGCCAACAGTCCTTGATTACGCTGTCCGGTAGTGCTAACTTTTTTATTCAACTTTATTAAGTCTTTGCTTTGCTTCGTGGGTTAGGGGCTTGAGGTCAATCTTCTAAACGTGTAGCACACCGATCATACTGGAGCATCTTTCAACGGTTTTGTATTTTATTTTTGACAAAACACAGAGTTTGCTAAGTCTCAAATTAATATAGGGACGAAAAAAAGTTACCTCCAATGGTTTGGCAAAATTGACTTTTTTTTACAACGAACCGCATTATATTAACAACAAGATGTTGTAAATATTTTTTACATCGTTGAGGTCTACATTTAGTAGAGCCTGAAGAAGGGAGCAAATTGATCCACAACTGAATCTGTTATAGTTGAGGGATAGTTCTAAAGTTACTGAACTTTGGGCTTGTTTAGCCAAAGTGTCAGCTGTTGTATTGGCTTGTCTACTAATCTTGAATAATTGAGCTTGCATAGTTCCTGCAATATTGGAATAAAGCTGTGTATATGGTTTAATCCTCCATTATGGTGGGTGGTCCTAATTCTCCTTATGAAAGAAGTACACCAGTTATTGGGAATCTAAAAGAAAATTGCATGTTTGTAATTGTATTGCTTTGACTACCATTGCTCCTAGAGCTAGTGCTGCTGCTTTCCCCATGAGGACAGAGTGGTAATTATTCATTTGAGCCTTTATGTAGATCACCTGTGTTGGTTGAACCTAAAAATTTAGAATAAACATACCAAGTCTTGCAACATTGGTGTTTATGTTGTGGTTATCTAGAGCTATTGAAACATCAACATAGCATCTAGAGCCCTTGGGGGCTTCTACTTCACAGCTCCCTCCTGCATCGCTCTCAAAACCTGAGGCGACGGTCGGAGGTCTTGCGGCCATGCCTCTTGTGCTCCCCTATGGGCTCAAGAACGCGGTCGCCTCTTGCGCCTCTTCCACAAGCACCTCAATAAGTGCATACGCGGATCTCTCAGGGCATCACCTAAGGTCTACCCTTGACCTCATTGCCACCCCACTCGTTTCGTCCTATCCTAAGGAGCTTACCTCGGGTGAAGACGCATGGGCCGGCACTGACTTCTCTGGTCTTGGTGACCCAGAGACCTTTATACGCTTCTTTGAGGCACGCAACTATTGCCTCGGCTACTCTGACTCCAATGGAGACAATTACGATCCATCGTGAGAGTGCTTCAACCTTTAGGTCGACGGAGCGGCCCCGAGTGATCAAGGCGGCGCAGGACCCTCAGAGCGACGGAACGCGACTCCCCCTCCCAACATGACCCCCAAAGGTCATCTTGGGGCTCGGGGAGCCGTGTCTGCCCCAGCAGGGGCTTGACGGCCTGACCTCGAGCAGCTCAATGAGTTGGAGGCCAGGCTCGAAGAGGAACGCGTACGCCTTCGATAGTTGTGTGAAACCCTAGAGCAGAACCAGTCTGCTAGAGGGGATGGAGGAGCGGCCAGATGTCACACTCGCGATGTCAATCGACGCATTGTCAAAGACACCGGGGGGGATAACCCCCTAGTTTTCAGCACGGCTAGCCAGAATGTGATGGCCGCCGCACTGCTCCTCAAGGCAATGCCCGAGCCATCGACCCCTAAGGGAAGAAGAGTGCGCCAGGGGCTCCGGGGACTCCTGGAGCACGCAGTGGTGCAAAACACGGAAAGCTCTGTGTCATAGTCCCACAACAAGGGCAAGACGCCTAGGGGCTGGACCCCCTCCAAACAAAGCACCATCCGTGCAAGGCCCTACACCCCCTAACACGCATGGAGGCACTAAGGCTCCATCTATCCATGAGCGTGTCTGAGGCAATGTGGATGCAAGAGTGACACTTGAGGCCCGACACCGCGATAGGGACAAGGCCGAGTCTCGGCGGTACCAACCACGCCGAGGCAGGAGATACAACCCTGAGCACGACCGCAACACGTTGCCCAAGCCACCGGGTCCCCGTGTCTTCAGCGAGGCAATCCGCAGGGCCAAGTTCCCTGCCCGATTCTGACAGCTAGCAAACCTCACTAAGTACTCAGGGGAGACCAACCCTAAACTCTAGCTAGCGGACTACCGCCTAGCATGTCAGCTAGGTGCGGTGGAAGATGACCTGCTCATCATCCGCATTTTGCCACTCCACCTAGCCGACTCGGCCAGGGCGTGGCTCGAGCACCTTTCTAAGCGTCTGATCCATGGCTGGGCCGACCTGGTCAGGATCTTTGTCGGGAACTTTTAGGGCACAAACGTGCGCTCTGGGAACTCGTGGGACCTCAGGAGCTGCTGGTAGAAGCCTGACGAGTCTCTCCAAGACTTCATCAGGTGTTTCTCCAAGCAATGTACCGAGCTCCCCAACATCACAGACTCTGATGTCATCGGGGCATTCATCGCCGGCACCACTTGCAAGGAGTTGATGCACGAGCTCAGACGTAAGACCCCCACGAGCACTAGCTAGTTGCTCGACATCGCCACCAACTTCACCTCAGGCAAAGAGGCAGTTGGGGCGATCTTCTCCGATGGTAACACCAAGGGGAAGTAGAAAGCCGAGGCCACCGAGGCCTCGGGCTCCCAAGACCCCAAAAAGAAAAAGAAGGGTCGCAAGGGGAAACAGGGTTGGCCGGATGACAACCTCGTGACTGTGGCAGATCGCAAGAACCCCAAGCAGGCTCCCGCTAGCCCCGGTCTCTTCAACGAAATGTTGAAGAAGCCATGCCCCTATCATAGGGGTCCCACCAAGCACAACCTAGAAGAGTGCACCATCATGCGCCGTTTTTACTCCGACGCCACGGCTAAGGACGAAGCAGACAAACCCCCCAAGGATAAGGACAACGGTCCCGAGGGGGAGGGCTTCCCCAAGGTCAGGAACTGCCTCCTTGAAAGGTCCTTGTTTGGTTTTGGTAATTGAGTGACAACTTAGGTGGACTAATAGTGTTTATGTGAGATACATAGGAGATTAGTCCACAGGTGATGATGTGATGATGGAGGAGCTCATTGCACATGAGACATGACATCGAGTCATTGCACAAGAGTGAAGGGCAAGTCGGAGGCTTTGAAGCGAGGGACCGCGTGTGACGGTGAAGCTTAAGCAAGACTTGGCACCGATGGACCGAGGCAACGGTGAAGAGCAAGTGAGGTCAAGATCGATGAACCAATACGGTCACGTGATGATATGAAGTGGATCTTATCATTTGGTGACTGGTTGGTGCATGTGTTGCATCAACATTGAAGGAGATGGAATGGAAAGTGCAAGGCAAAGGTATAACCTAGGGCATTTCCATTTCACCGGTCATAGGTGTGTAGAGAAGTTTATGACCATAAAAGATGCAAGATTCAAGCCTCAACCATCTATCCCAATGCAATCCTTTGTCACAATGAGCTTCACACTTTCTCAATCAGTATCAAGTGATTTAATTGGTATCACATACCTTTTATGGAAATTGATGACAAAGGGGGAGAAGTTGGAACAAAGATATGTTTCAAATGGGAGAGATCAAATATGGACATGGACAAGGGAGCAACATTAAAAGAAAAGATGATGGATCAAAATTCTTGGACAAAAGAAAAGCACACAAGTAGGGGGAGCAAGCTCATGAACCTTGTTTGGTTACATTTGATATGTGCATATTCATGTGCTTGCTTGCATTGCATAAGTTTTTAAATTTAATATGCATGCTTGTGTGGTGTATGCTAGTTATAGAACTTGATTGATGATATGATAACTAGCATGCATAGGTTGGTAGCTAGACTTGTGTTCTTCAAGTAAAAACTAGACCCTTGCTTTTAATGTTGATCTCACGGGGTTTCTAGTGTTCTTGTTGTCTAACTACTCATGGTGCTAAGGATGGTGTACATTGAATACTTCAAATGCTATCGAGCTACAAAGGTTTATTCTATACACCTTAGCACTTAGTAGGGTTTTGTGGTGCTTATCCAAATTTTGACATAGAGCTTAAATGATGGATAAGTAGCATAAAATCCAAATCAAGTTAGCAATTTACACTTGTGTGAAGTGCTAGCTTGAAAAGCTTTATTTCCATATCTTTGTAGAGTTGTCATCAATTACCAAAAAGGGGGAGATTGAAAGGTCCTTGTTTGGTTTTGGTAATTGAGTGACAACTTAGGTGGACTAATAGTGTTTATGTGAGATACACAGGAGATTAGTTCACAGGTGATGATGTGATGATGGAGGAGCTCATTGCACATGAGACATGACACGGAGTCATGTGACCAAGGTGGAGAAGATCAAGATGAGGCTTGGCTCGATGGACCGGTTGCAAGAGTGAAGGGCAAGTCGGAGGCTTTGAAGCGAGGGACCGCGTGTGATGGTGAAGCTTGAGCAAGACTTGGCGCCGATGGATCGAGGCAACGGTGAAGAGCAAGTGAGGTCTAGATCGATGAACCAATACGGTCACGTGATGATACGAAATGGATCATATCATTTGGTGATTGGTTGGTGCATGTGTTGCATCAACATTGAAGGAGATGGAATAGAAAGTGCAAGGCAAAGGTATAACCTAGGGCATTTCCATTTCACCGGTCATAGGTGTGTAGAGAAGTTTATGACCGGATTTAGGATAGATGGTTGTACTATCAAGAGGGGCAAACTTGTTTGCATATCGGTCATCTAGTGCCACTTGAGCGATCTAACTTTGCATATGTGTTAGGATCAAATGGCGTGGCAAGTTGAGAGGCTAACTCCTTTGGGAAAATGTTTGTGAAAATGCTAACACACTTGCACTTGGTGGTGTACACTTGGTGGTGTTGGCACATTTGCAAAGGAGGTGGAGTTCCTAGGGTTGAGATGGGTGTGGGTTCCCGAGATTCGGCGCTTTTGAGAAAATTAAGTGCATATTTTCTATTGCGCCGGTGGAAAGTTTGGAGAAGTCATGGGAGTTCACCGGACGCACTGCGTGGAGGCACCGGACGCTGGCCTTTAGCGTCCGGTGTATTGTTGGGTCTGTCTAGAGTGCACCAGACGCACCGAAGTGACCCAATTTTTTACAATTTGGCCTTTTTTCGAAGAAATTTCTCTTTTGGACCCCTAGAAAACTTAAACTCAGTTTTGGACCCAGGGGGTCGACGCCATGCTTCATGGCGTCGAGGTTACACATCTCGACGCCATGGATCACGGCGTCGAGCTCCCTGGCCGAGCCCAGCGTGGCGTCCGACGTGGCAGAGGGGTCGACGCCATAGATCACGGCGTCGAGCCTTCAACTACAAACCAGCGTAACCATCGTATGAGCTGGGATTACCCTTTTTTCAGCCACTTTGCCGACTCTCAGAGCTGAGCTTTACAGTTCATGATTGGACATATCTTTCCATTTCCCAACTGTCTATAAACAATTTCGTTTCAGACCATACCGAAGACGAGAAGAGTAACTTGCAAGCAGGTTCTTGGTGCCTCCTGTCGCCTCCCAAAAAAAGCCAGGGTCCCCAATTCGAATCATGTTTATGCATACGAGTGTCGCCTTCACAGTACTGTAGTTTCATTTTCGCAAATCGGCAAATGCATTTTGACGAGTTAAATAAAAATGATAATCCCTACGTACTACATTATTT
The DNA here is from genome assembly GCF_000003195.3 of Sorghum bicolor. Classification (NCBI taxonomy): domain Eukaryota; kingdom Viridiplantae; phylum Streptophyta; class Magnoliopsida; order Poales; family Poaceae; genus Sorghum; species Sorghum bicolor. Next base: position 16,866,185 of record NC_012874.2, read on the forward strand.
GTTGTAATATATACATCACAGCGTGTTGCTGCCGAATCTTTCCATGTGATTGCCAATCCTGATGCTGTCGTGGTGATGCGCGCAAACCAACGTTACTTTACCTAATCGTGGTGGCAATGGCATGGCAGGTATAGGGACGGCTCGGCGGCACGCGGCGTGGTGGGCACCGACTCGGCGACCATTGCGCAGTCCTCCGGTAGCGGCTGCGGCGGCGGCGACAGCAGCGGCGGCAGGTGCGCGAAGCTGCAGGGCATCGTGCTGGGCTGCACCGCCACGTACAACGGGCAGAGCTTCCAGTCCTCAGACGGCGTGCTGAGCCTGGGCAACAGCAACATCTCCTTTGCGTCCCGCGCCGCCGCGCGCTTCGGGGGCCGCTTCTCCTACTGCCTCGTGGACCACCTGGCGCCGCGCAACGCCACCAGCTACCTCACCTTTGGCCCGGGCGCCACCGCACCCGCCGCACAGACGCCGCTGTTTCTCGACCGCCGGATGAGCCCGTTCAACGCCGTGACAGTGGACGCCGCGCAGACGCCGCTGCTGCTCGACCGTCGGATGCGCGGGTGGTGCACGGACCACGGCGAGATGCTCGTTGTCTACGACTACGCCCAGGGAGCCTGCTGATTTGTAGTTGAAGGCTCGACGCTGTGATCTACGGCGTCGAGCTCGACGCCATGATCTACGGCGTCGACCTCTCTGCCACGTCGGACGCCACGCTGGGCTCGGTCAGGGAGCTCGACGCCGTGATCCATATCGTCGAGACGTGTAACCTCGATGCCATGAAGCATGGCGTCGACCCCCTGGGTCCAAAACTGAGTTTAAGTTTTCTAGGGGTCCAAAAGACAAATTTCTTCGAAAAAAGGGCCAAATTGTAAAAAATTAGGCTGGAGTGAGTCCGGTGCGCGGGCGTTTTGGCGACCCTCTCTGTGCATGAGTCTGGTGTGCATCATTTGGTAGAAATTGACTCCTATATTTTTTATTTAAGCATATGTGCAAGCTTTCAAATCCAAACTCTTAGCACATATGTAGGGGAGCAATTGCTACCAATTTGGGTTTATGAAACTTGTCCATAACCTTTGCACATGGTAAAATGCTGGGGCAAGCAACATGAATCTAAGAAAATTTATTGAAAATCTTTGTAAAAAGGGGTTGTCATCAATTACCAAAAAGGGGGAGATTGAAAGCCCTAGTTTGGTTTTGAATAATTGATGAAACCCTAGTACTAACCTCTATGCTAAGTGTGTGTAGACTTAATGAGGTTGGTACATGCCAAGTGATGGAGCAAGTGATGATCATGGTGATGATGGTGATGACCACAAGATGATCAAGTGCTCAACTTGGAAAAGAAGAAAGAGAGAAACAAAACCCTATAGAGATCAAGGCAAAGGTATTGCTTAGGGTTTTGGTTTTGGTGATCAAGACACCATAGAGGGTGTGATCACATTTAGGATAGATAGCCGTACTATAAAGAGGGGAATTCTTTGGCTAAGCGGTTATCAAGTGCCACTAGGTGTCATTGTTCATGTGCATGCATTTAGAACCTAGTGAGCTAACTTAACTCCTTCGAAGAAAATGATTGTGAAAATGCTAACACACGTGCACATGTTGGTTTACACTTTGTGGTGGTGGCACTCTTTGAGAAGGAGGTGGAGTTTGAAAGGTAGAGAGAGGATGGGTTCCTCTCTCGCTCCTGCCGAGCTTGCGAGGCGGGATTCGGCGCTTTTGAGAAAATGAAGTGCATATTTTCTATTGCGCCGGTGGGAAGTTTGGAGAAGTCGCGGGAGTGTTCCTCGTAGAGAAACACTCACCGGACGCTGGCCTTTAAGGCACCGGACGCCGTGGCTGAGCGTCCGGTGTGCTGTGGTGCTAGGGTTAAGCACCGGACGGTGAACACCGGATGCTGGGGAGCTCCTGTTCATGCGTCCGGTGCTATCTGACTTCGGTCAGAGTGTTTGACTGGAAGGACCAGATGCTCAGGGAGCGTCCGGTGGTTAGCGTCCGGTGTGCGGGCGTTTTGTGACCCTCTCTGCGCATGAGTCCGGTGAGCACCGAACGCTACCGGTGCTTAGCGTCCGGTGACCCGCGGGTTTGCGGAACTCTCTGTGCATGAGTCCGGTGTGCACGAGACGCGTCCGGTGCTAACTTGCTCAGCGTCCGGTGCACTGCAGGTGACCGTTAGACTCTGACATGAGAAGTTCAAAAGGCGACACGTGGATGTTGTTGGAGCACCGGACGCAGGGGTTGAGCGTCCAGTGCCCCTTTAAGAGCGTCCGGTGACCCCGAGTTTTGTCCAGCGAGAGAGCCAACGGCTCTATTTGTTTGAGGGGCTATAAATACGTGTTTGGCCGGCTTAGAGCTCACTCTCTTGGCATTCTAACATACTTGACATCCTTGTCAGCCTAAGCAAACACCTGCCACTCATTTCCTTCATAGATTAAACATCTTTGTGAGATTGGGAGTGATTCCAAGTGCATTTGCTTGAGTGATTGCATCTAGTGGCACTTGGGGATCGTTCTAGCTGCGGTTTTCTTGTTACTCTTGGTGGTTGCCGCCACCTAGACGGCTTGGAGCAGCGGAGGAGGATTGGCACGAGTTGATGATTGTTCGTGGCCATTTCCTGGTGATTGTGAGAGGTTTGTGCCTACCTCGGCAGAGAGCCAAAGGCAACATTAGTGGATTGCTTGTGTCATTGAGCTACCTCACTTGTGGGTAGGTTCTTGTGGTGTCCTAGTGAGGACGAGGTTGGTGCTACACCTCTTAGCACCGAACCACCAAGTGTTGGTCGACACAACGGGGACGTAGCGTGCCGGCAAGCACGTGAACCTCGGGAGAAAATCGTGTGTCTTCATTGTGTTTGTTGATTGGATTTCTCCCGGTGATTGGACTTCATTTTATTGATTGGTTCATCCCCTCTACACGTCGGTATAAAGATCAAATCATCTCTCTTACTTTCTTACAAACTAGAGTAGCTTACATACTTGTATAGAAACTTTAGGTAGCTCTCTAGTGTAAGTAGAGACTTAGCTCTTATGTGCCTAGTGATCATATCAACTATATTTGTTGGATAGGTGGCTTGCAAACACCCCTTTAGAGATAGAGCAAAAAACTTCGCTTTGTTATTTACTAACCTCTTGCTCTAGTGTTTTTGTAGAATTTTTAAATAGGCTATTCACCCCCCTCTAGCCATATTAAGACCTTTCAAGTGGTATCGGAGCCGTGGTCACCGTTCTTTGATGGCACAAGTTCCTTTGACTATTGGAAGAGAAAAATGAAGATGTACCTTGGATCAATCAATGATAGAGTGTGGGAAGTCACGGAGAATGACTTTGTGATCCTTGACCCCGCCAACCCCACCGACAATGAGAGAGCAAACCAGCAATGCAATACTATGGCTCTCAACACAATTTATAATGGCATTGATTCAAAGGTATTTGAACAAGTCAAAGATCTTGAAAAGGCAAGTGAAGTGTGGACAAGGCTAGAAGAAACATATGAGGGCACTACAACGGTAAAAAGTGCCAAGTTGTACATACCCAAGGACAAGCTATCCAACTTCAAGATGAAGGATGATGAGTCTATACCGGAGATGTTCTATAGGCTCCAAGTCATCATCAATGATCTCAAGGGTCTTGGTGAGAAGGTGAAGGATGAGGACTTCATTCATAAGTTCTTGATGTGCTTGCCCAAGAGGTTCAAGACATTAAGAACAATCATCTTTAGAGGTGGATTGACGAGTGTATCTCCCAATGAGGTACTTGGAGATATCATGACCGAAGATCAATATAATGATAATGATGATGATGACAAGAAGAAGAAGAGTGTAGCATTCAAAGCTAGCTCTTCATCCAAGAGCAAGAACAAGGGCAAGGCTAAGAAGGAAGAATCAAGTGATGAGGAGTGCTCCAATGATGATAGTGATGACGAAGCACTAGCACTTTTCGTCTGCAAGTTTGGCAAGATGATGAAGAAGAAGGGCTATCACACAAGAAAGAGAAGAGATCATTTCAAGAACAAGGAGCATGTGAGGCTATGCTACAAGTGCAAGAGCCCCGATCATATTGTGGCGGATTGTCCTTACAATAGTGACAATAATGAGCATGACAAGAAGAACAAGAAGGAGAAGAAAGAAAAGAAAGAGAACAGATGGTCTTCAAGAAGAAGAAGAAGGGTGGATCCTATGTTGTGACATGGGATAGTGATGCTTCTTCGGATGATGATTCTAGTGATGATGACAAGGCATCCAAGAAGAAGGCGCTTGCAAGCATTGCTATCAACAAGCCATCACTTTTCGACACTCCTTCATGCTTCATGGCCAAGGGCCACAAGGTACAATATGATGAGAGTGAAAGTGAAAGTGAACATGAACATGATAGTGATAGTGATGATGAAAATGAATTCACTAATGAACAACTCATGGACATGTTAGAACAAGTCGATTTTCTTATTCAATCTAAAAACAAGAAGTGCAAAGAATTGGCCAAGAAGTTGAAAGCTCTTGAGCAATCCTTTGATGAGCTCAATGCTAATCATGAGAGGCTAGTGGAAGCCCATGAGAAGCTTGGCAAGGCTCACACCAAGCTTGAGAAAGTTCACTCCTTGTTATTAGAAGAGAACAAGAAAAAGGGTGTTGTATCATGTGATGTGGGCACAACATGTGACTTAATTAAAGATTCACCCAACCCACCTATTGTTGTTGCCACTAACTCTTCTTGTAGGTCTTCATCCACCACCACTAAATCTACCTCTACTTCTAGTGTTAGTGTCATTTGTGATACCTCACTAAAGGTTGAGAATGAGACTCTCAAGAGAGAGGTGGATGAGCTCACTCACGCCCTAGGCAAGGCCTATGGTGGTGAGGCCCGCTTGCTAAAGTGCTTGGGTAGCCAAAGGTTTTCTCTCAACAAAAAGGGATTAGGCTATACCCCCAAGAAGGGCAAGAAAGCCTTTGCAACTCACAATCCTAGCTTTGTGAAGAGCAATGGTTGGTATTGCAACAAATGCAAGCAAGTTGGGCACCTAGAGCTTAATTGCAATAAAATGAACAAGAACAAGAAAATTGCTAATGTACCTTACATTCCTTTCGATTCTTGTTATGTGCTTACCAAGGGTGAGAAGGGCGTGCATGCTAAGTTTGTTGGTACACCAATTGTGGGTCCAAAGAAGAAGGCCATTTGGGTACCAAAAAGCTTAGTGACTAACCTCCAAGGACCCAAACAAGTATGGGTACCTAAGAAACATTGATTTGTTTTGTAGGTAAACTATAAAGCCAGAGGAAGGCATTGGGTGCTTGATAGTGGGTGCACACAACACATGACCGGTGATTCAAGAATGTTCAATTCAATCAAATCAAATGATGACAATGGTGTTGATAGTATCACATTTGGTGACAATGGCAAAGGCAAGGTCAAAGGGCTTGGTAAAATTGCTATATCCAATGACTTGAGCATTTCCAATGTGCTACTAGTAGAGAGCTTGAACTTCAACTTGCTATCCGTAGCTCAACTTTGTGATCTTGGTTTCAAGTGCATATTTGGAGTTGATGATGTGGAGATCATAAGTGTAGATGGCTCTAACTTGATATTCAAAGGCTTTAGATATGAGAATCTATACTTGGTTGATTTCAATACTAGTGAAGCTCAATTGTCAACATGCTTGCTCACTAAATCTAGCATGGGTTGGTTATGGCATAGAAGGCTTGGTCATGTTGGAATGAAACAATTGAACAAGTTAGTTAAACATGATCTTGTTAGAGGCTTGAAAGATGTCACATTTGAGAAAGACAAGCTCTGTAGTGCATGTCAAGCCGGAAAGCAAGTTGGCAACACTCATCCAAAGAAGAGCATCATGAGTACATGCAAGGCATTTGAGTTGTTGCACATGGATCTATTTGGACCAACCACATACACAAGCATTGGTGGAAACAAATATGGATTTGTGATAGTGGATGATTTCACAAGATACACATGGGTATTCTTTCTTAGTGACAAGAGTGATGCTTTTGCAACTTTCAAATCGTTTGTCAAGAGAATACACAATGAGTTTGAAACAACCATCAAGAAAGTGAGAAGTGACAATGGAAGTGAATTCAAGAATACAAGAGTTGATGAGCTTTGTGATGAATTTGGCATTAGGCACCAATTCTCGGCCAAGTATACTCCACAATCAAATGGTCTTGTTGAAAGGAAGAATAGAACCTTGATTAATATGGCAAGATCAATATTGAGTGAGTACAATGTGAGTCATTCTTTTTGGGCCGAAGCAATCAACACGGCTTGCTACTATAGCAACCGACTCTATTGTCACCCAATGATGGAGAAGACACCATATGAGCTCTTGAATGGAAGAAAGCCCAACATTGCATACTTTCGGGTTTTTGGTTGCAAATGCTACATATTGAAGAAAGGCACTAGATTAAGCAAATTTGAAAAGAAATGTGATGAAGGCTTCTTGCTTGGTTACTCCACTACTAGCAAAGCTTATAGAGTTTGGAATTTGGCTAGTGGTACTCTTGAGGAAGTGCATGATGTTGAGTTTGATGAAACCAATGGCTCTCAAGAGGAAGATGAGAATCTAGATGATGTGAGAGGCACTCAATTGGCCGATGCAATGAAGAATATGGATATTTGTGATTTAAGGCCAACAGAGGTGATTGATGTTGAAGATGACAAATATCAAGTGCTTCCTACCTCTAATGTGCAAGCTAGTGGTTCTCATGATCAAAATCAAGCTAGTACAAGTGGTACACAAGTGAAAGATCAACAAGCTAGTACATCATCTCATGATCAACCAAGTGCAAGCAATCAAGTGCAAATACTCCAACCAACAAATATTGCAAGAGATCATCCATTGGATCATATCATAGGTGATATTCAAAGAGGAGTGAAAACTAGATCAAGACTAGCATCATTTTGTGAGCATTTCTCCTTTGTGTCTCACATTGAGCCAAAGAAGATTGATGAAGCATTAAGAGATGTTGATTGGGTTAATGCTATGCATGAAGAGCTTAACAATTTCAAGAGAAATCAAGTATGGGAATTAGTTGAGAGCCTAGTGATCACAATGTCATTGGTACTAGATGGGTCTTTCGCAATAAACAAGATCAAGATGGGATAGTTGTAAGAAACAAAGCAAGATTGGTAGCACAAGGCTATACTCAAGTTGAAGGTCTTGACCTTGGTGAAACATATGCCCCGGTTGCAAGATTGGAAGCAATTAGGATCTTGTTGGCCTATGCCTGTGCTCATAACATCAAGCTATACCAAATGGATGTGAAGTGTGCATTTCTAAATGGCTATATCAATGAAGAAGTTTATGTTGAGCAACCTCCCGATTTTGAAGATGACAAGAAACCCAACCATGTTTACAAGCTAAGAAAGGCATTGTATGGTTTGAAGCAAGCACCAAGAGCATGGTATGAAAGATTGAGAGATATGTTACTCTCTAAAGGTTTCAAGATGGGCAAGGTTGTCGCCACTCTCTTCACCAAGAAGATTGGCAAAGACTTGTTTGTGTTGCAAATCTATGTTGATGATATCATATTTGGATCAACCAACCAAGAATTTGTGAGGAGTTTGGGAACATGATGGCTAATGAGTTTGAAATGTCAATGATTGGAGAGCTTAGTTACTTCCTTGGTCTTCAAATCAAGCAATTGAAGAATGTCACATTTGTGAGTCAAGGCAAGTACATAAAAGACATGCTCAAGAAGTTTGGAATGGATGATGCAAAGTCAATTAGCACTCCAATGGGAACAAATGGAAGCCTAGATAGTGATACAAGTGGAAATATGGTGGATCAAAAGTTGTATCGGTCTATGATTGGAAGCCTACTCTATGTGACCGCATCAAGACCGGATGTCATGTTTAGTGTATGTATGTGTGCAAGATTCCAAGCCTCACCAAGAGAAAGTCATTTGAAAGCAACAAAAAGAATATTGAGGTACTTGAAGCATACACAAAATGTTGGTTTGTGGTATCCCAAAGGTGCAAAGTTTGAACTTGTTGGATATTCCGACTCGGACTATGTGGGATGCAAAGTTGAAAGAAGAAGCACATCGGGCACGTGTCAACTATTGGGAAGATCACTTGTCTCATGGTCATCCAAGAAACAAAATAGTGTTGCACTATCAACCGCCGAAGCGGAGTACATTGCGGCCGGTAGTTGTTGTGCACAAATCCTATGGATGAAGGCAACCTTGAAAGATTTTGGAATCAACTTCAAGCAAGTGCCATTGCTATGTGACAATGAAAGTGCCGTGAAGCTCACCAACAATCTGGTTCAACACTCAAGAACAAAGCATATAGATGTCCGCCATCACTTCATAAGAGATCACCAATAAAAAGGGGACATTTGCATCAAGTGCTCAACTTGGAAAACAAGAAAGAGAAAAACAAAACCCTATGGAGATCAAGGCAAAGGTATTGCTTAGGGTTTTGGTTTTGGTGATCAAGACACCATAGAGGGTGTGATCACATTTAGGATAGATAGCCGTACTATAAAGAGGGGAATTCTTTGGCTAAGCGGTTATCAAGTGCAACTAGGTGTCATTGTTCATGTGCATGCATTTAGAACGTAGTGAGCTAACTTAACTCCTTCGAAGAAAATGATTGTGAAAATGCTAACACACGTGCACATGTTGGTTTACACTTTGTGGTGTTGGCACTCTTTCAGCGCTTTTGAGAAAATAAAGTGCATATTTTCTATTGCGCCGGTGGGAAGTTTGGAGAAGTCGCAGGAGTGTTCCTTGTAGAGAAACACTCACCGGACGCTGGCCTTTAAGGCACCGGACGCTGTGGCTGAGCGTCCGGTGTGTTATGGTGCTAGGGTTAAGCACCGGACGGTGAACACCGGACGCTGGGGAGCTCCTGTTCATGCATCCGGTGCTATCTGACTTCGGTCGGAGTGTTTGACTGGAAGTACCGGATGCTCAGGGAGCGTCCGGTGGTTAGCGTCCGGTGTGTGGGCGTTTTGTGACCCTCTCTGCGCATGAGTCTGGTGAGCACCGAACGCTACCGGTGCTTAGCGTCCGGTGACCCGCAGGTTTGCGAAACTCTCTGTGCATGAGTCCGGTGCTAACTTGCTCAGCGTCCGGTGCACTGCAGGTGACCGTTAGACTCTGACACGAGAAGTTCAAAAGGCGACACATGGATGTTGTTGGAGCACCGGACGCAGGGGTTGAGCGTCCGGTGCCCCTTTAAGAGCGTCCGATGACCCCGAGTTTTGTCCAGTGAGAGAGCCAACGGCTCTATTTGTTTGAGGGGCTATAAATACGTGTTTGGCCGGCTTAGGGCTCACTCTCTTGGCATTCTAACATACTTGACATCCTTGTGAGCCTAAGCAAACACCTCCCACTCATTTCCTTCATAGATTAAACATATTTGTGAGATTGGGAGTGATTCCAAGTGCATTTGCTTGAGTGATTGCATCTAGTGGCACTTGGGGATCGTTCTAGCTGCGGTTTTCTTGTTACTCTTGGTGGTTGCCGCCACCTAGACGGCTTGGAGCAGCGGAGGAGGATTGGCACGAGTTGGTGATTGTTCGTGGCCATTTCCTGGTGATTGTGAGAGGTTTGTGCCTACCTCAGCGGAGAGCCAAAGGCAACATTAGTGGATTGCTCGTGTTATTGAGCTACCTCACTTGTGGGTAGGTTCTTGTGATGTCCTAGTGAGGACGAGGTTGGTGCTACACCTCTTAGCCACTGAACCACCAAGTGTTGGTCGACACAACGGGGACGTAGCGTGCCGGCAAGCACGTGAACCTCGAGAGAAAATCGTGTGTCTTCATTGTGTTTGTTGATTGGATTTCTCCCGGTGATTGGACTTCATTTTATTGATTGGTTCATCCCCTCTACACGTCGGTATAAAGATCAAATCATCTCTCTTACTTTCTTGCAAACTAGAGTAGCTTACATACTTGTATAGAAACTTTAGGTAGCTCTCTAGTGTAAGTAGAGACTTAGCTCTTATGTGCCTAGTGATCATATCAACTAGATTTGTTGGATAGGTGGCTTGCAAACACCCCTTTAGAGCTAGAGCAAAAAACTTCACTTTGTTATTTACTAACCTCTTGCTCTAGTGTTTTTGTAGAATTTTTAAATAGGCTATTCACCCCCCCTCTAGCCATATTAGGACCTTTCACTGTTCCAGCGTCTGGTGGCTCCCTGCAGCGCATCCGGTGCCCTCGTGTTTTGCCCAGTGAAAGACCAACGGCTAGTTTAGCCCTTGGGACTATAAATAGAAGTGGTGGCCGGCCTTGGCTGGTGCTGAGCACCCTTGGGACTTAGTGTCCATGCTTAGGGAGTGCTAGGAAAGCCTCTAACTCACTTGTGCTTATAAGAGTGCGAACCATTAGCGAGTGAGTGATTCTAGTGCGTTGCATTGAGAGATTGCATCGAGTGGCACTAGGTGTTCGTGTTGCAAGCCGGTGGTGCTTGTTACTCTTGGAGGTTTCCACCTCCTAGACGGCTTGGTGGCTTGTGACTCTGTCGAAGCACGCAGGGAGATTGTGCGGTGCTCTGGAGAAGAGATTGTGAGGGGTACGGTGCTCACCCCGCGGGGATCGCGAAGAGCAACTCTAGTTGAGCGAGACGTGAAGAGCGACAAGTGGTCCAGCCGGGTCAAGTGCTAGAGCTTGTGGTAAGCACTCCACATGGGAGAGTGTGACTTGCGGGTCACCACTAGCAAGAGGATCGGTGGCAACCTTGGAGCTTGTCTCAACGGGGACATAGCTTGGTGGCAACCAAGTGAACCTCGGGAGAAAATCATCGTGTCAACATTGTTCTTCCCGTTGGTTTGCAAGTCCCTAACACAAGCTTGTTCTTACATTCATATACTTGTGCTTGTGTAGTTACTCTTGTAATTAGTTAGCTTGTGTAGCTTGCTAGTTACCTTCTTGCTTAGTTTGTGTAGCTAAGTAATTTGCGCTCTCTAATTTGGCATTGGTTGCCTTGTTATTGAGCATTGCTAGTGAGCTTAGGCTTTGTGCGCTCTCACTACTTTGTGTAGGAGCTCCCCCGGTTTACAAAGTACTAGTTGCATAGGTTTGTGTGACTTTGCTTCTAGATTTGGTTAGGTGAGCTCTTGCTAAGGTAGCACCTTGCTTGCTTGTTTAGGATCTTTTCAAGGTGCTAGAGAACTTAGATAGAGGGGTGTAGTCTTGGTTAGACTCATAGTTTTAATTCCACATTTATTTCAGTTAGCCGACGTAATAATTTTTAGAAAAGACTATTCACCCCCCTCTAGTCCGCCATCTTGACCCTTCACTCCTGATCTTTGGGGGACGCACGGCTCGCCTCACCACGAGTCAAAGGAAGCGCGAGCTTCGAGAGGTCTGCACGGTTAACACAGCCGCGCCATCCTACCTCAAGTGGTCGAAGAACACCATCACCTTCGATCGACGATACCACCCGGACCGGATCCTGAACCCCGAGAGCTACCCGCTCATCGTCGACCCCATCATCACCGAGACACGCCTCTCTAAGGTGCTGATGGACGAAGGCAGCGGTCTCAACATCCTTTATGCCAAGACATTGGCTCTCATGGGGATCAGTAAGTCTCGGCTAAGGAATGATGCGGCACCATTCCACAGAGTGGTGCCTGGGCACCGAGCCCACCCCCTCGGGCAAATTGACCTGACCGTCTGCTTCGGGACCCCGACAACTTTAGGCGGGAGACCCTCACCTTCGATGTAGTTGGGTTCCCTGGGACCTACCATGCAATCCTGAGAAGGCCATGCTACGCCAAGTTCATGGCCGTCCCCAACTACACCTACCTCAAGCTCAAGATGTCAAGACCAAACAGCGTCCTCACTGTCAGCACAACGAGCCAGCACGCCTATCAATGCGACATCGACTGCATTGAGCAGGCCGAGGCTATAGTCAAGGCGGTGTCCCTCATCACCAGCCTCGGCGACGTCGACCAGGACGTCTCCGACCCCAAGCGTCACGCCGAGAGCTTCGAGCCGGCGGAGGAGACTAAGCTCATCTTCCTCGACCCTGAGGCCTTCGAGGGCAAGGTGTTGAGGATCAGCTCGAGCCTCAACCCCAAATAGGAAGCAATGCTCGTCGACTTTCTCCACACAAACACCGACGTGTTTGTGTGGAGTCCCTCGGACGTGCCAGGCATACCGAGGGAGGTCGCCGAGCACGTGAAAGGTTAATAATCCAAACCTTGTAGATCAATGTTTAGCATTGAAAGGCATAACATCACAACACAGAGAAGCTTCATTCCCTACAATCCATCAAAAGTTTTCAAATGTTTGTTGTAACTATAGTTGGCTAGTTAAAGGAAGTTTTATGCAGAAACATATGCAGGAAATAAAATGATTAGCACAGGTGGTGACTACCTAAACCTATCTGGAAAACATATGAGAACTTTTCTACCTAAATATGATTATTAAGCATAGCAATTGCCCATCTAGCCAAGCAAATATCTGTAGCATATATGTCATCTCATAATATTTTTACTAATCCTCAAAACAGCATGTTACAAAAGAACCTCCTGTGGACGTTGTAAGCCTCAAATAATGCTCCAACTAAAATCATATAGTGAATTTAACACCTATTCAGGAATAATTGCATAAGCACATTCTAAAAAACTGGAAGGTGCTCCAAGCCAAGCACAACACTATGGAAGGAGGAGAAGAAAAGGGTGAGTCACCTTTGGATGCAGCCGCTGTTGCGCCGGCGCACAGGCATCTAGGGTTTCATCGAGCAGAGGAGCACAAGCTGCCAATATAAGACGGCATTGAGGAGGCCGCACAGAGGATGAGGGAGAGGGAGGAGACTGTGGGGCCCCTCTCGCACTGCCGCGCCTACCACCGGTCGTACCGCTGCCGCCGCGCCCGCCGCAGCATTGGTAGGAAAGGGAGAGAGAGAGGAGAAAGGGAAGGAGAAATGAAGGTGAGAGGTAGGCAACGTATGATGGAGGAGGCGGAGGGGGAGCAGGAGGGCGGCGCCACCCGCCGCTGCACCGGTTGTGGCCAGCGCCCTCACCCGTGTCCATGTCGGGATGGAGAGATAGAGAGGGAGAGGCCAATGGGGAGAGGGAAGAGGGAGAATCTGGAAGGCGAAGTGGAAGCCACAGTATATATACAGTTTTGTAGATTCTGAAGAGAAGCGAGACAAGCGAGAGAAACTAGTTGGAGAAGCTGGTGTCGGCGAGAATCCGCTTCGAGTGATCTGGGCTGTGGAACGTGAGATCAGACGACTGTAAACATTTGGAGCGACGTGGACGTGACTTTTATCGCAGAATCAAATGGAGTTTGTAGAGTCTAAATAAAAATGGCTCTGGCAGACATGGTTGTAGGAACTGCGAGGTTTCATAATAGGTTGCAACATAAAGTCAAGTGTACAAAAGAAAAAAAAATAAAAAAGAATGTAAGTATGACATACGTTCATGCAGAAGGTCCATATTGGTCGCACACCAGTTGCCTATAATTGTGCAGAGTAGCCATGCAAAAGAAAAGGAAAAGAAAACAAAGGACATTTTTTTTGGAATCTATAGAAAGTCAGTGCATGTGAAATAATTGCATACACAGTTTCGTAGGTCGTCAGAACTGGCCGATATTTTGGGGTTTTTTTAGAATTGCAAGAGCAGCCTATGTAAATCGTAAGAAACAAAATGTTCCAAATTCCTTTACACACGGACCCAAACAAGCCTGTGTACATGTAAACACGTATGATGTCATGGGTACCCTAAGGTGAACAAACGAAACACATAAAGCATGAAACCAATCCAAACTACACAAAGAACACCTAGGGCAGCATATTTTCTATATCATGTATCAACTGTCGAGCAAACGCAACAACCTAAGCAATGTCCTGTGAAGCATCCTGAGAGGCTGCAATAAGCATTCTGGCCAATTGGATGCCTCTGTTTGCGAAAGGGAGGAGTTGTTGCACGAGAGCCCTAATGTGACCAAATTATGGAAACTATAGTCAACAATAGCAAAACCAAACCTACTTTGCAAAGATATGAGCGCCTGTAAAGCAGCAGCCTCATCGGCCAGCTGAGGGTGCAGGCGTTGTGGTGCCCAATAAAAACAGCGGCAGAAAACACCAGAACAAAACATCACAGGCAAATCGACCTCAACACCATATAGATGACATGCATCATTACTGAGCTCATGCACAGTCGAAACATAAGGAAGAGAACAACGCTCTGCAACCGTCCGTAACGTGGAAATATAGGACACAGGGAACAATAACATTGTGTTGAGTACGTAAGTATCCTCAATAGAAATGTGCTTATAAGGCATAAATGAGGGAGAACAAAACGACATAGAAAGGCATCGCAGAGCAAAGATAGATTTTTCCTATCAGGCAAAACAAGGCAGCACGAGGCTGCCAGTTTTTTTTGAGGTTCCGAGCAAGAGGCTTGCATTTTTTTTGAGGTTTTGACAAACAAAATTCCCTTTTTGCTGCCTCTGTTTTAGGGGGGTCCTAATCCAGCTGAAGTAGGAACATAGGCGCACATAAAAACCAACGGAGCAGAGCATCACGGAAGCAGGCACTCACAATAGGTGGGTACCAAATTAAAATTAAGTGGCATCATGAGCACAAACTTGGGTAAATCAGGACAACGCTATAAAATGTAGGACACGTGCAGGGTACAATTAGCTTGACGCGACCAGGCACACTGAGAAGAAGCAAAATAAGGAACAATTAATCATTGAGAAGTTCAATAACGCAGACAGACCCAAGAAGCACGAGCAAGCAAGCAGAGAACAAACCTACAGCTGAAGTATAGCAACAGCCGAGCCGGGGCCAAAAACGGGAGAGCACCGCCGTCGTAGTCTCGAGGAGGCAATTTTGGCAGGGGACCTGGCGCGAGTGTACCGCGGCATGGAAGTGAAGGAAGCTGTAGATCTGGCTATGGCACGCACATGTATGGAGAAGGTACTAAACAAGAACCAAATATAGAGCGAACAAGGAAAGGAAAGGGAAACGATTAGGAACCGGCCTAAGAAGCAATGAAGGCGAGGGCAAAGAAGAGGCAAGAAGGCCTACAAGGAACCAAGAGCAAGATGCTAGGGTTACCCATGGGAAGCACGGATGGAGCCTGCAGCACGTGACGAAGGTGCCAATGAACAACGAAGTGGAAGAGAAGGAAGCCAGAGAAGCGGTGGAGCACTGGAGTGAGCGAAGCAGAGGCGAGAACGAGGGGCGGCGCACAACACAGAAGAGGAGGTAGTCAAATGGAAGACGTACAGAGGCGAAGAGGATGAGAGCGATGGGACGGAACACGGAAGACGACAAAAGCCAAGAAGGAAAGGCGAGAAGCAGTTGTTGCAATGTATATATTGGATGGGTGAAAGCCCAAGTTTGGTTTTGGTAATTAATGATACCAAGTTGCTAATGTCTTGTGTTTAAGTGATTTGAGTTAGGCATAGCAACATATGTGAGGAAGGTGCAAGGTGGCATAGAAAGGTGGCCACATGATTACAAAATGATGAAGCATGAAGTGGAGATCATGGTGATAGACAAGGAGTAAAGTAATCAAGGCAAAGGTACAAACATAGGGTTTTGATTTTGTTGGTCTAAGTTGAGTAGAGAAGTGTTTGATCGGATTTAGGATAGATAGCCGATTATCAAGAGGGGATATCACGGTCATCTCTCGAATCAAGTGCTACTAGGTCCATATCTTGAGCTATGCATTAGGATCTAATAAAGTGCTAACCTAACTCCTTTGATAAAAATGTTTGTGAAAAGCTAACACACTTGCACATGGTGGTGTACACTTGATGATGTTGGCACATTTGCAAAGGAGGTGGTGGTTGAAGAGGTGGAGAGGGATTTGGGTTCCTCTCTCCCTCCCGCCGAGCTTGCTCGGCAGATTCGGCGCTTTTGAGAAAATGAAACACATATTTTCTATTAGACCGGTGGAAAGTTTGGAGAAGTCACAGGAGTGTTTTTCACTGGAAAACACTCACCGAACGCAACATCGGACGCTGCACGAGACACGCTTTGTGCGTCCGATGAGTGGCACTTGCTAGGGTGTACACACCGGACAAACGCACAGAAATGTCAGCGAGTCCGGTGATGTGCATCTGGTGGTTCACTGCAGAAGCGCTCGCGGCATCAGACACGGGAGAGCGTCCGATGGTACGCATCCGGTGACTCCGCGCGAAAAACACCCTCTCTACATACGGGTCCAATGTGTACCGGACGCGTCCGGTGGGTACTTAACCGCGTCTGGTGGTTTGAAAGTGACCGTTAGAGATCAACGCGCGAGATTCAAAAGTTTGACACGTGGCTATCTTCTGAGCACCGGACGCAGGGTTTTGAGCGTCGGGTGGCTGACCTTCTGCGTGTCCGGTGCCCCTGAGTTTTGTCCATTGAAAGAGCCAACGGCTCCATTCATTGAGGGGACTTATAAATAGAAGGTGAATGGCCTTGGGGGTTCTCTATGATACTTTAGCATACTTGAGACATACTTTGAGCTAGAGAACACTTATTCCACTCATCTCCTTGCTTGATTGCTATTCCTAGTGAGATTGAGTGAGATTCAACTACATTGCTTAGTGAGTTTCATCTAATGGCATTTGATCCTTGAGTTTGCTGTGGATTTCTTATTACTCTTGGGTATTTCCCAACGTCCTAGATGGCTTGGAGCAGCGTAGGTGTTGAGCTCGTGATTGGAGATTGTTTCGAGCCCTACCGAGTGATTTGTGAGGGGTTCTTGAGCCTTCCTCATGAGAGATCACAATTGGCTACTATAGTGGATTGCTCGTGGCTTGGAGGATCCCTATCTTGTGAGTGGATGTCTTGGTCGACCTGTGGGAGGCGGGCGGGGCTGAGGCTGTGCGGGGACCACAGAGGGTGGCCCAGGGGTGAGCCAGTGACGGTCGATGTGGGGACGCCGACAGCCAATGTCGAACGAAGCACGACGTCGGGCGATCTGGTGACTGCGCGACGGTCGGCACTCGGTAGTCAGCGTGGAGGCCGAGTCGCGGTGGCCGGTGGGCACCTAGGCGACAGGCAGAACCTCGTGAGCTTCGTCGCAAGCCGCGATGGGGATAGGAATTTGGGAACAAATCCACTGGTTGGGGAAGGAGCGTACCTATGTGTAATGGTGGGCTTTCAAGGGCCCCCTCACGGTCTCACCTCTGTCGGCCTCAACAAAGTGAAGAAAAGGCCCATCCCGTGCTCGTTTATTCTCTTCACCTCTGCTTTTCTTTTTCCATGCTCGAGCGCCACAAGTCGCTGCATCCTGCTCGTGCTCGCCTCACCGCCGGTGCTAGGGAAGAAGGGTTCCGGAGTCTAGGGCGAGCTCGCTGGAAGCTAGGGCGGCCGCCCCACCCCGCCCCTAGGGTGGCTCCGCTAGTGCCCCAAATAATCCTAGACCGAGGCGATAAATGTAGGTGTGTAACTTGGAGTATTTGCCCAAATTGCTGGTTACAGAGAACATGACATGACCGTCGTGCTTTTGTGGATGCATGTGCAATGTACACTTAGTGAGATGGTATACTGTGAAAAGGGAAAAGAAGGATGTCAGAGCATCTCCAATGTGATAAAAAAGCGAGTCGTAAGAGGACAAAACGAACTAAGAACACAACAATGAGAAGTGTATTATCCATTATGACGTTAACAACAAACTATCAACGATCTTCTAAAAAGAACGCCAAACAGGGAGAGGGTTGGAAGAAGCCGCCAGAAGAAACTTTGCTCCTGAATGTAGATGTAGACTATAGATCTGAGAGGGGTGATGGAGACACTGGAGGAGTCATCAAAGACTCGACTGGTTCTATAACACTCCAAAATTTTTAATTTTGGATTGTTATTAGAAAACACTAAATTAATTAAGGATTTAAAATTTTTGTAAAATATTCCAAGATTTTATTCATTGTTGTTATTATAAAAGGAGAAAAATGTGGAATTTTAAAACTCTTATAAAATTAAGTGAAGGGTGTTTTGTTTTGTTATTGTGTGCTTTGTGCCCTAGCTTTGTTTTGCTTGTGTAAAAAAAAATGAATTACAAAATTTCCAGCGAGCCACGTTTAGGTCCTTTTGGTTTTTAGAGAATTAAAGCTCCAAAAGTCCTATTTGAAAACTAATTCAAAAGAATCGAGTGGGAAAATAATTTAGAAATGTGTTTAAACTAAAATATATTTAGATTTCAAAAACAAGAAAGAAAAACAAATTCCAAAATAATCCCTAAAGTATTGGCTCAAATTTATTTTGAAATATAGTTTGAAAATTGTTTGACAAAAGAATTTAGATTTTCTGTTTTACAAAAAAAAAGAAAGCCCTCTCTCCTTTCTGGGCCGGCTCTCTCTCCCTCGGCCCAGCTCTCGCCTTCCCTCTCTCCCCTTCGCCAGCGGCCCACCCAGCCAGGCCGCGGCCCAACGCCCCGCTTCGGCCCAGGCCTTGGCCCAACCCCGGGCACTGCTCTCACCCGCTCGCTGACTGGTGGGCCCCGCAAGTGGGACCCACCTGTCATCCCCGACCTCCGTCTGTTTCGGAGACAGGAGCGCCGCCGCCACTTCTTTCGGCGCCGGGCCCACGCGCGCGCCCCGAGGATGGCCGCGCCTATAAGAAGGCCACGCCGACCCCCCCTGCTCCCCCCTGAACCCTAGAGCCGCCGCCATCTCTTGAGCTCTAGCGCGCCGCCGCGGAACCGCCCCTCCCCGCGGCCCTTCCTTCCCGGCCGCTTTCGGCCCCCGCAGCACGCGCACCGCGCTCGTCTCGGCCCGCGCAACACGCCCGTGCCCTCGCCGTCGTTCCCCGTGCCTCGCAGCGCCGCCACGGCGAGCTGCAGCCGCGCATCCATGGCGTCGCCGCCGCGGTCGGCTCCCTGCCGCCGTGCGCTCGCCCGACCCGCCCCCGGTCCACGGTGGACCGGTGGACCAGCGCCCCAGCCCCGGTCCACAGCCCCCGCCGTGGACCCGCCACTCGCGAGACGCCACGTGGCCAGCCCGTCCGGCCACCCGCGCCGCTCCCTGCCTTTTTGCAAAAAGGTCCCTCAGGTTTTGTGAAATCAACCCGCACTCCGGCCAGTTCAAAAGTAATTAGATTTACGCCCTTTTCTTTTCTGTTTTAGCCCCTGTGCTTGAAAGAAATAGTGCCCGCAGTCCAGAATGCATTTAAAATTCAGTTTGATTATTTAAAATACGAAAATTAGTTCTGCTTATTCACTGTTTTGCCACCTATTTAGTTTTGGTCATAGAATGCGCGTTTTAATTCCGATTCGAGTCGTTCCAGTTGCGTTAGTTTCATATCGCCGTGCTCTATGCAGTAGTATAAATATTTATCATATATCTTATTCTTAAATTTATTGATTTAAGTATAATTTGATTAATATCTATTGAATAGCTTTTAAATTAGAAAACAATCTAGGTTTGAATTTCGGTTCTCGTTGTGTTGTGACTATGTCGGTGTAATCTACAGTTTAGCAATGTTGTTTTCATTGTCTCGTGTTTATGAGTATAATTAATCTGATTAGTGTTTTGAATGCATTTCTATTTAATTAAGATAAAAACAATATAGGATTACATTTCGGTATCTTTATAATCAAATGTGAACTTAAATACTTCTTAATTTAATTTGATTTGATTATTTAAACATGAAGCACATAAATAATTTAGTAATACTGGTCTAAGTCTTTTTTGAACTAAAAGTAAATCACATTTATAATTTGATCTTTTATAAATAAATAAAATAAATGCTCACGTTATTAATATTAACTATAATGTTTCTTTATTAATTATACCTTGATTAGTTTAAACCTGATATATAATCACTTGATTAGTTGCTTTCATATAATCCATTTTTTTTAAAAAAAACTATAAATGCTTAATTGGCTTTAGTGGTATATAATTATTTATAATAATTATAATTATGACTAAAGTTTAACTCTAACTTTTATAATTATTTATAGTTTGGTCAACTCAACTTTCAGATATTTCTTTGAATAATCCATCACCTGTTTTCTTAAAATACGACCAACATATAGTCGTCTTCTCCGTTTCACTTCGAGCCTCGATAGTCGTGTCCGTTTAACGATAGCTCCGTTCTCAATCGTTCTTGCGTTGTCACGATCGTAGCAATAAGCCGTGTCATTTAGTGCGCTCTTTCTAAAGCTTTTCTTTTGATTGATGCTTGTTTTTAGTCGTGATTGTTTGTTTGTCTGATTGTGTTGCTTGTTTGCTACGAGTAGAAGAAGCGTGGTTCGTCAGCAGTAAAGACCAGGAGCTAAGGACCGAAAGTCGAAGCAGAAGTTGGAGATCAGAAGAAAGAAGCCAAAGAATTCTGAGCAGATATACACTGGGAATAAAGGCAAGTGCAGACACTGTTTGATCATTTTGAACCTATTCATTAATGTCATTTACTTTACATGCATGTGTCCAATGAATGCAAACCCTAAGGACATGACTAGCTTTACTTATCATTCCTTGTTCACCTGGGGTTATGTATATGGGTAGTTTAGGCTATACTAGGTTTGCTTAGCTGCTCTACTCATCTTATACACATGCTTAAACAAGAATTACTCTCTACTTAACTTGATGCTTAAACTGTGCGGAACCTTTGGTCACTGCGGTGATGGCGATGTTGGATGCTTACGAGCATCGTGATAATGGTGGTGACAGGGGGAGCGGGTACCGTTGGTGGTCCGGTTTGCCGGGCGTACCCGTCTCTTCTCTCCGTAAGGACTTAGTCAGGGAGCGGCCCCCTGGGACTTACAGTGCAGCTCCAAGCTATATGGCTCTGGCTTGACTAATTAGCAGGACCTCCACTAGTAGGGTGTTACTTTCCGGGTAGGCGTGAGGAAGTAACTTGGGTAATGAATATTAAGTTAGCGGCTGCTCGGTACGCCATGGCTATGGGTATCGACTGTCGAGCGCCCCGGCGAAAACTTGTGAGTGGCATCCTATTAGTTGGACCCTGTGAAAGGTCTCGTAGTGAGACCCTGCCTGCTCACCTTGGCAGTGTTTTGGGGAGTCATGACCCCGGGCAAATGGGAATCACGACTTGGAGTGAACGTGCACACCTCTGCAGAGTGTAAAACTGATATATCAGCCGTGCTCACGGTCACGAGCGGCCCAGACCCTCACTTGATGAGCAAATTGGATTCACTGGATACTTGGAGATGGAACTTGGCGAGGTTGCTACCTCGTGTTTTGGCGGAATGGCTATTCCGTGTTGGCAGGATTGCTATCCTGTGTTAATAATTGGGGTTAATCCCTGGACTACTATAATTATTAGGATAGTCTTTTAAAAGATGCTAATTAATACTTACACTAATTAAGGGTTGGGTTTATGCTACTCATAATTAGTAGTAGGTTGTTCTAATAATAGTCATAATTAAAAGTGATCAACTAAAATGCTACCGCAGTCAAACCAAGTCAGCTTTACCTTGTTTTAAGCCTTGCATGTCATTACTTTACGTCTGTGCTTGCTGAGTTCGACATGAACTCACCCTTGCTATTTCCCCCACACCCCCAGTGTGTAGTAAAGTGCTGCTCAGAAGAAGGATAAAGATGTCATGAAGTTTTCTAGAAGTATATCAGAAGTCCTTGGCGTACGGAGCCCCCAGTCAACCGTCCCTGAGAAGAATGGAGCCTAAGAAGTTCTAGCTACTGTTTCCGCGTACTCTGATGTTTGTAAGTGTTAATATAAATATGTTTTCCACTATATATAACATTGTTTCTGATATTTCTATTCTTTAGTTATATGTGTGGACTTCCTGGGCACACATATGACGACTCTGGTTTATTTTTAAAACCAGGGTGTGACAGGTTCATCCATAGCTGCATCCTACTGCTATTTTGATCATGTAGTGGACGCCCTAACAGTGGAGGTATATGCTCCTTGAGAAGGTCTCCTGTTAGCCCAATACATTAGCTGCTAGTGGCTCATCATTCATTCTGACTGTTTGGAGGTTGTGGATACGATGAAGCAAGGAGAATTTTTGGCAACAGTAGGGGCGCCAATTTATGATGAGTATATGGAGCTATGGCAGGATTTTAATTCAATCTCTATAGATCATTATAATAGAGAGATTAATAGAGTAGCACACAACTTAGCTAGTTTAGCCATTTAGTTGAAAAATCTTGTACTTGGGTCGATGAATCCTCTAGCTTCATTATTGAAGCCCTGGCGAATAATGTAACCTTGTTTTCAGATCAATAAGTGCGCCAGATGGCTTCTCTAAAAAAAAGAACACTACAGTGTGCGAACTGGTGGTTGTTAGACTCTAAATTTACTTATACTTGCATGCAAGTACTCTATACTAATATATATATTTTTCGTGAGACTCATTAACAGACTTGCACTCGTCATGTGAACGCACGCACATACACCCTATCTCTATGAGCACATTCGAAGAACCAAGTTGGACCCGCAAATCTTAAGATTAACAAAATCAACAAAAACGTCTCGCTGTCTCTTACTACTAAAAGAATAGCACCATTAAATTTTAGAATAAATCTAGAAAATATAATTGTTTATTTGTTTCTTTATTTCTTACGCGGCTCCTCATCGATTTAGCATCAGTGAGTTCAAATTTCTGCAACGAAATTAAGGCCATGTTGGGTTTCACCGCCCGTCACATCAAACGTTTAGACACATGCATGAAATACTAATATATGGACTATTTATGAAACTAAAAATACAGGTAGAGAGTAATTTACGAAACGATTTTTTTAAGCCTAATTAATCCATAATTAGACAGTAATTATCAAATAAAACAAAAATGCTATAATACTTGTTAAACTTTAACAACCCAACCAAACACCCCTAAACCCTATCAGCTCGGTTTGATTCTTACTGTGGAGCGATGTGGCTTAAATAAAATAAAACAGCTGATGTGGTTTGAAACGAAAGTCAAAAGAAAAAAAATATTTTGTCTGACTTGAAATATGTTTGATATCCGACATTCAAATTCACCCGGTTTCTCAAACTCCAGCGTGCGAGCACTTCGGCCTTGTTTAGTTATGAAAAGTGAAAAGATTTCGGTACTATAGCACTTTCGTTTGTTTGTGACAAATATTATCCAATCATGGACTAACTAGGATCAAAAGATTCGTCTCGTGATTTACAGCTAAACTGTGTAATTAGTTTTTGTTTTCGTCTATGTTTAATGTTTCATGCATATGTCATAAGATTCGATGTGACGGAGAATCTTAAAAACTTTTTGATTTTCAGGGTGAACTGAGGCCGTGTTTACTTCCTGAGCGAAAAAATTTCGCGCCACTGTAGCACTTTTGTTTGTTTGTGAAAATTATTGTCCAATCATGGACTAATTAGGCTCAAAAGATTCGTCTCGTAAATTTCGACCAAACTGTATAATTAGTTTCTATTTTTATCTATATTTAATACTCCATGTATGCGTCTAAAGATTCGATGTGACGGAGAATCTTGAAAAATTTTGTGTTTTTGGGTGGAAGTAAAAGCCTTCATTCTGGACCTCGGGAGCGTGACCATGTTTTTTTTCCTTTTTAAAAAAGAGAGAAAATTTGTGTGATACCAAAAAGCGCGGCTGTCACCTGGTCTGCCTATGCCCATGCACCGCCTTCTGTTGGAAACTCCTTTTTCCTGTCGCTGCCGTCATCATTCCCTCGACCTGGACCCACTGGCGCCCCGTAGGATCCACGCCACGTGGAGGGCGCACGGGCGCACGTGGTGCACCGAGTCCATCTGGGCATCTCATAAATCCCCCGCCCTCTCCTGACCACGAGCCCTCTCGACTGGAGACTGCTGTTCCCCTCGACCCGATTCGGTTCCGACCCCATGGCGGCTCCCAAACCCTAACCCGCAGATCCCTCCCCCTTTCCCTGCCTCATCTCCGAACGCCCCCTCGCCTCGCCACCGGTCGTCGTCTCCCGCCGCCGTGCCCGTCGGCGCGGCGTCAAGGGTCCGCTCCGCTGCACCCCGCGGGCGCGGGGAGAAAGGGGGCGGGCCTCGGCGACCTCCCCCCGCTGCGCGAGGTAGAGTCCCGTCCATCCCGCTGTGTTTTTTTTATTACCCGAAGAGAGGTAGTGGTTCCGGTTGCTCAGCGCGCCGAGGATTCTTGGACTGGGTACGGCGCGGCTCCGGGCGTGCACGGGCGTGGAGAATTGGGCGCGTGCTCGCGAACCCTAGCTGGTTCCGGGTGTGTGCTTCTCGCGGCGGCTCGCTTTGCTTGGCATGCGTTGTTTCAGCTAATTTTTGTTTCTCTACCCGCTTCTAATGATTGCCTGGGACACCTATACTTGGCGTTCTCCATACTTGTGGGTATTCACACAAGTGTTGACCGACACGTGCTGTCCTCGCGCTAATTCTTCGAATGCATGCCAGTTTATTTGCTTATGGTAGCTTGGGATATCTCTAATACTCATTCTTTCCCCACATAAGTGTCTGAGAAGACCATTTTCTTGTCGCACTAATTCTTCGAATGCATGCCAGTTTATTTGCTTCTGGTAGCTTGGGATATCTCTAATGCTCATTATTTCTTCTCCACATAAGTTTCTGAGTACACATTTTCTCCCCGCACTAGTTCTTTGAATGCATGCCAAGTTTATTTGCTTCTTGTAGCTAGGGACATCTCTAATACGCATTTTTTCTCCACATAAGTGCCTGAGTACACCATTTTCTGTCAGGTGCAAATCCAACCGAACTGATTGCAGAATATATGAAGTAGTGGGTGTTGCATGACCTTCTCTATGGATATGGATTTGAACGCATCGCCTGTGCCTGACGATGATGAGCAGCAGCCTTATGATGAGCCAGTGGAGGTTGATTATGCTCAGGAGGGGCATGTTGAATCTGCTGTCGCAACATTGCGCCGGGTACGCAACTATCTTCATTGGTGTTGGTGTTCATTCCATGTACTGTGCCCTTGGCATATCTGTTCTGGGATCTTACTAATGCTTGCTGATTAGTTACGATAATGGTTTTTAGTACCCACGTTTACTTTTGCTGGGTTGACATTATTAGCTGAAGGAAATGACCTCCAAAGTGAGGGAATCTCTTAACTATATATATCTTAAAATAAAGTTATCTTAATGTGCACCACGACCATAGTTGTTGTAGAACCATGGTGTTGAAGTTCAATATGTTTCCTTGTTGAAGGGTGATTTACTTTGGCTGCCTTTATGTTGCATACATGCTGCATGCATAGTTTATCTATGTGCCAGAAGGGCCTTGCGGCTTTTTAAACAGTTCATTTTAGTTTTTTTTTCTAGCCTGCAAGCTTGGTTCGATGCTAACCATACCTTCTATGTGATCTTGCTGTTTTTGACAGGAGCGTGAAGAGAGACGCAAGAAACTAAAGAGAGAGCAGCAGGATGATGGGTCAAGGCTACATTCCCAGCAGATTAGGAATGATTATGCCCCTCAACCCAAAAGGCATAGTCGCTTTAAAGAGGCACCTCAGGGTACGAAGTATTGGGCAATTTTCTGAATAGTTTGGGTTATTGATACATTCCACCTTGTGTCCCCCCTGCTTATTCATTATTCTTGTTTTCCACTATTCTTTTTCCTATTTGGATTCTATATATAATATCTTGGTGTGGTTTCAGGCTGGTTGGACTGTCCTGCATTTGGGGAGCCAATAGATAAAATCATACCATCTAAAGTTCCTCTTGATGAAACATTCAATGAGTCAGTGCCTCCTGGGAAGCGATACTCCTCAAAGCAACTAGTTAACAAACAAAGAAAAGCTGGCCGCGAAGTAAGTATTGCTTGCTTGTTCTTGTGGACCTACTGTAATCCCTCCTACTACTATACTAATTATCATGTGAAGGTAGTCTCGTTTTCTATTTAACATTTGTTGTATACAGAAATTTGGTTCATTGACATCATTCTGCCCCTAGAAATGAGCTCTTTTCTTGTCTACAACCCTAGTCTTCTGAAAAGAAGGGGTGTTAGGCGGCATTTATTTCCTAATCAGCACTGGGTGGGCTAGATGGTCATGTATGCTAGATGGGAGGGTGGTTCTTAGTTGTCTGGTACCACATAGGTGTATTAGGAACCCATCTTTTTGGAGCAATGTGCAACTGCCTTCTTTTTTTTGTCTTCTCTTGTGTATTCTCATGCCAGCAGCGCGCAGCAAATCATCCTTCCATTTCCTTGTCTTCGCCCTACAATGATATTTCTCCTGCACAGTTATACCATCTTTGCATGCTCTGAGATCCTTCCAAATGTTTGCCGTCATCACCTTTGATGCCCCAGAATAGCAAAAGAAGGCAAAAGGGTGAATTCATCTGTATTAACATAAACCAGAACAATTAGTTCTTTGTGCGTGCACTCCAGTGTTATGTTCTCCAGTTGATTTTGAACCAGTGTTTTAATGCGCTGGCCTAGTTGCTACCTAGGTGAGAAAGCGCTAAGCCAAAAGAAGGGAGGGAGGGACTGCACACTTCAGAAGAAATAAATACAATGAGGGGAACCAGCAGGCAGCTCGCTCTCCGCATTTCCCATCCTCGCTGGCTCCAGTCCAGTTACCAGCCGATCTCTCCGTCCGCTTAGGGGTGTGCAGGTTACAGAGCTCCGTAGGTGCTTGTGGACAGTGGGGCTCATCACTCTTGCTGTGCTTTGTTATGCTTGGTTGTGGGTTTTTGGTGGTGTCGAGGATTGGGAGGCAGCATCCAGTGGATGGCATAGATAGCTAGGGCATATGAGGTGACGGTGGAGGGTATGGGCGCCCTGGGTATGGCTTTAGTTGATTATTAGTCGCTGATTGCTCGTGGTTATGGCTCATCAGGGCTCCTATTTTGTCCTGATATTCTACGATCATCCCCTTTGCCGAAACACCCCTGCATAAGTAGCGGCATGTATTCCATATGCACATAGATGGCAAATCACTTAGGCTTGTGGTATCAGTAGGTGGGGTTTGTGGAATTCCGTATAGAGTTAAAATATTGTTTCATCATCGTTTTTCTTTATTATGCCATTTATTATGTGCGATTTGTATGCATCAGTGCTCACCTAAATGCTAAAATTGGTCACACATCGTTTAGCCAAATATTGTGCAAAATGGCCATTTAATTAGGCTGACAGAACATACATTCTGTATTGACTTTTAGTTTTCCCATTTCAGATAGGTCTGGTGATTGATTTGACAAATACCACCCGGTATTATTCACCAGCAGAATGGACGAGGCAAGGTACTAAGTATGCGAAGGTGAGATCACTTAGCTTAAATGCTTTCTTGTTTCTCATGTACCTTTTTCTTAACTAACAAAGTTTTTGGTTTAGATTGCATGCAAGGGGAGAGATGCTGTACCTGACAATGAATCTGTTAATAAGTTTGTCTATGAGGTACAATCATGCATACCTCTGCAAAAGCATTATATTTGACTCTGGATATTATACGTCTATATGAGCCACTGTCAATAGTTTTGTTTCCTGTTCCAACCCTGGGCACCATTGCTTATGCTCCAAGTTATTTTATTTATTCTACCTACCTTATTGTGGATGCTTGGCTTGGCAATATGAGTGATGCAAGAAGCATATCGTCAAGGATAAGGTGTGCTTATCTGAATCTTAGAGGATAGTTGGAGTGGAAATTGTTAGGTGGTGGCTTGTTGGTTAAGTTTGCTGATCGTTAGGAGATTTGTTGGTTTTGGTTTACTAGAGGTTGTTTGTTGTAATGGACCAAACCTTTATATTTATAAAGAGTTGCCGATCAGGCATATCCAGCACAAACTAATCCAATCCAGTTAGGGATGAAACCGGATCGGATACAAACAGATATTACAGATATTGAATACGGATAGTTGTTTCTTTCCGAGATTTGGAGTCAAATACGGATAGTGTCAGCAGTCGTGAAGCTAGAGCAAATTATAGAGTGGTGCTCTTGCCTTGTGGGTGCAGAGACTTTGCTATACATGTTGCATATATGGCGTGCGTTTGCGAGGGTGGCTTAGGGTAGCTCGGCCTGCCCCCTAGGCCCAGGCCAGGGAAGCCTAGTCTGAGTTGCTGCAAGTGGCCATGTTTGTGGCAAGGGCCTGTTTCAGCCAGGTCCAACTTCGCTGGTGTTTGTGGGTGGGTTAGCAGCCTGGCTGGCTAGCCAACTAACTCCAGCTACCAAACTCATACTGTGTTTGCTTCTCCAAAACTGAGCCAGGCTGAACATGAGCATGAGCAATACAACAAACTCCAACTACGAAACATCATTGGCCATTTCAAACGTACATGATGCACACAAATTTGTGCCCAGCTACAACATCAGTTTTGGGCCTCAGTTACAACATCATAGGCTATTGAAATTCACTAATTTCAGCATACAATACTCAATCTGAAAGCTAGAAAAGCAGCATCTGCTGCATCCCTAGTTTTGAAACCCTGATACAAGTTACTGTCCCCATCATCAAGAGCCAGACAAAGTTGTATCCAGTTAGAGTAGACACCAGGGTGCCTACCTCGGTATAGAACATACCAGGTCACCATGGAACAGCTGCAGGGCCTACTTATTTGTAGGACAAGTGCAACAAGAATTAGATACATACATTAGCATGGCCAGCAAAAGCACAAATACAGATATGGCTATAGGAAGGAAGATGTTCATCCTAGCAATAATTTGCTTGGGCTCAATGATGCCTTGTTGATTTGGAAACACTTTGGTTTCCATGGCATCTTCATCACAGCCCATGTACTCTAAGAAAGAGGCTACTGCCTCTTCCTTTGTTGGAAACCCCTGATAGCTGTTCCTCTTAAAACCAGCAACCTGTGCATTGCAGTCAGCCCAGTGTGCATACACTCCAGGCTTGTAGCCCTTGTACACAACATACCAAGTCATGTTCCTTCAAAAAAACCCGAACATCAATTTAGATTTCAATTCTGCTAGTCTTTGAAATGGAACTGAATAAGCCTCAGTCATAAAGAACCAAATTGAAACAACTATGACTGCGGCATTGAAGAACTTCAGTTTGGTTTGAACCAAATGGAAGTTCTTCCATGCCGCAACCATATGGTGCTTCATTACTACTAAATGTGACATCATAGGCAACAAAAGAACCACTTAGCTGGGGCCTCAGACATTTATGTTTTTTGCACAAATTTTACTTAAAACAATCATCCCTGGTGGCAACTTTCTTGATTCTAAAGAACTGTTTCATGATTACCATGGGGTCATGAGACACTCCATCCTCAGCCATCAGGTGATAAGTCCAAGTCCTGTTGCATTGGGGATGGATGTATCCCATGGCCTGATGATACCCATGAACTGATGAAATCCATACAAACCAGCAGCAAATATAGATGTGTAGCCACCTCAGATTGTTAAAAATTATGCCAGCCATGGCATCTGGAGGACCATAAACTTCTTGCCCTTATCTTGAGTCATGGACCCAATTGTTGCAAAGTAAAGTTTATGGTTCCTTCAGATGTGATGAATGACACTAGAAAAACAGGAAACCCATATCATACATTTTTGTCATCATAGGCCAAGAAGAAACCAAAAAGCCTCAGAGTACACAGAAAACATGAAAGACAAAACCAGTGTAGACAGAAAACAGTGTAGACAGAATTCAAGCATGAAATAAACAGCAGCCAACAGAGGCTGCTAAAAGTATGTTACAATTACTAGTTCTGCCCAATTAAGTAAGGGCTCAAATGCTGCCCACACTCCCAACTAAACTGAACCACCAAAAGGTTAGGTGTTAGTACAGCCACGCTGCACAAAAGCCTAACAAGTACCCTGTACTCCAAAAGAAGGGGAGAGAGGGGGGGGGGGGGGGTGGAGGAACTATACATCTCAACAGTCAACCCCCTCCTGGACATGCACCCATTGATGTTGTCCAACTACATGAAGTAGTGCTTGGCTAGGTAATTCCTAAGCCATAAGGTCCTATGTGCACCACTCATTAGCACAAAGCCCCTAGCTTGTGCCTTGTTGTCCAGGAGGTAGCCATAGGCAACCAGCAGTGCGTCCTCACTGTACCCCTCCATCTCCATCACTGCCTGGTACAAGTTATCCTCCACATAAGCAGCACCAGTCTCCCTGAGAGCATTGGCCACATTATTGACTGCGTCAGACATGTTGGTCAACATAAGCATCTCATCCTCACTGAAATTCCTCTTCCTCTTTCCACAGACAGTAGAAGCAGGCACAAAAGTGGTTTTGCTGCCCTCACGGAGTATCTCAGTTTGCTTACTGCTGTAGGTCATGGGAGGGGGCTCAACCTTGGTCCGCCGCGCGCCGCGAGCGACCGAGCGCCGCGAGCGACCGAGCTCCAAAGAAACGAACCCTAGCGGCGTTTCCCAGGGCCAGGCGGAGACGGCGGTTTTGGCTGCCGGAAGCCAGGCTTCAGAATGGGCCAGGGAGACAAACACGGTAAGTTGCAGCCCAAAGGCGCAGCCGAGCCGCTGGGCCGCCCCCGCAAACGCACCCATGGTGAAATTTTAGAAAAAACCATTGTTTTCTCAAAATTTGGGTGGTGCATTTGCACCCACTAGCTACAAGCTAGCTTCGCCCCTGAGTGTCAGATGTGTCGGATATTGATATCTTATGTCATAATGTATCAGAAATCCAACTTTGAGTATTCGGATACGGTACGGATCCTAGATCTCTGGATTCATATATATGGATTATCGAAGTAGGGTTTAAACCCTTTTGGATCGGACGGATATCGGGAATGTCCGTCCTGTTTCCGTCCCTAAATCCACGTAATCGCACTTAGTTGCTGCTGTGAGCCTATTGTCGACGGCGAACACGTTGCATCTCTTGCTATTCTGTTCTCATCTGCTAGCCCCTAGGCCTATTGTTTATGGCATTGTTGTCACCCATCAGGTTTGTGTGATGTTTTAGATTTTACGCTTTTACCTTTTCTATGTTCTGCTAGACTGCTACATGCTTATTATATTGCTAATTGTTGGGTAAGTAATTTGTTTTCTTGAGTAAAAAGACAATTTGGTTTTGACTACTGAAATACATGCACAGCAACAGCTGGGAGGAGCTGCTACTGTCCTCTAGAGGCAGGCTTTGTTGTAACTGCTGCGGTAGTAGTAGAATCAGCAGAAGCAGTGAAGGAGCAAAATTTGTTTTGTGTATGTACTATCTGGAACATAGTTGTTGCTAGCTGTATGTATAAGATGTACTAGCACTGCAGCAGGTCGATTACTGTAGCAACGGACCTAAGTGCATATGGGTACTACCTCATGTACATGTAACCTGTGCGAGTTTAAATGAAGGGACAATCTGCAGTGGTTCCTCTCCTTTCATCTTTTTCCTAACCATACCCCGTTAGGGCTATCACTAATTTCAAAGGGGCCTGCACCTTTTTGCATTTTCATTTTCTTGGATTCTCTAACAAATTGATTTGGATACTTCTTATCCGTAACCTGGTCATTTTCTTTTTGCTTGAAGCATCTTGGGTGTAAATGGTATAAATAATTTCCCAACAAATTTAAGAAAAGCTCATCTTTGTTAACAAATTTTGTTGGTTCTTTCAGGCAATGATGTTCCTTGATCGACAAAAACAATCAAAGAATCCTAAATATATTCTGGTTCACTGTACCCATGGCCATAATCGTACGGGTTTCATGATTATTCATTACCTTATGCGCACACACGTCTCTTGTGTTGCTGAGGTAGGGATACTAGACCCCAAATGATATTTGATTGATTATATTCTTCAGTATTATGTGACTGTTTTTTTCTAGGCGATAAATATATTTGCTCAAAGGCGGCCACCTGGCATATACAAGAGGGACTATATTGAAGCACTGTATTCATTTTACCATGAGGTCCCTGAGAATATGATGCTAGCATGCCCTCCAACACCAGAATGGAAGAGACCAGATGATCTCGATTTAAATGGTGAAGCTAAGCAGGATGATGATGATGACAATGGTGATCCTGAACCACTGCGTGTAAGTGTTTTCTTCAAAATTGATAGGAAATTATCAGATCTACTTATTCATGAGATAGAGTTAACTATTGCCTGTGCCCTTGGTATCACCTCACATATGGTTTCATTGCTAAGCAATGCTATGTTTTGACACCACAATATGTTTGCAGAATGAATCAGAGGATAAAATAATCACCAACGACGATGTGTTAGGGGACGAAGTGCCATATGACCAGCAAGAAGCTTTGCGTGTCCTATGTTATCGGTTGCTTGAAATGCCCCTTGTAAGTAGGCTATTTCTACTTCTACCCAATATATTATGTATTAATTTCGTATATGCTTTACAATGAAAACATGGACTATGATAATTGATAACCTTTTGTAGAATGTAGTTTAATACCTCTGAACCCATCTTCAGTAACTATTTCATTTCTGGGAGCATAACTTAAAAGTTAGCATGGAGCACATGCTTGAATATTTCATGTCATGGAATGCAGGCTGAGAATGTGAGAGTTTGACATTCCGGTCTGGCAAAATACTTGTGCTAGATTACAAGGTGGTACATTAACAATGTATTTTTTTGACATAATTCATCTGGAATCTTGAGTCTTGACAAGTTAATAAGGCTCAGAAATGACATTTTGGAAATGCTTGGAACTAATAGAATTTTGTCATGATTAAACTAGTTTCAGTCTATAGATATATCATATTTTGTCTATTGTTCTATGCACTACTTTTGAGTTGGATTGGTTTGTAACATAAATTTCTGCAAGTTTATGCTTGTTGCTCTCAAACGGGCCTTTTTATTTAGAGTGCCCTGATCATCTTTATTTGTTTATAGGTAAGGGGGCATTCACAATTTCCTGGATCACATCCAGTTTCTCTTAACAGGTGAGTAACATCAACCAGTAACTCAAATTTCTACATTTTTTGTGCATTATGATATTTTTTTGTTCCTATGTTATATAAAGGACATGATAGAAAATCTTGTAAGGAACCATTAGTACATGCTAATTTTTATATAAAGTTTTAAAAAAGCGTAGGGGTTAGGCAGATGGATGCATTAAATAAGCATTAGAAGTGTTGCAGGTCTTTTTGCATCATGCAGGGTTTTCTTAGAATTCTTTCACACTTGTTATGAGTTCCTTGTAATCCAATGCTGATATTTTGCTTCAAAATTTCTATTCTCAGAGCATTAGAAGTGTTGGTTCTTTTTGTGTATATATCCTTTTTTTTATCTAATAATGCATTCGTTTTGCTTTGTTCAGTGAAAATCTACAACTACTTAGGCAGCGATACTACTTTGCTACATGGAAAGCTGATGGAACACGATATATGATGCTTATAATGAGAGATGGTTGTTTCTTGATTGATCGGAATTTTTGCTTCAGAAGGGTTCAGATGCGCTTTCCCCATAAGAGCCTTGAAGTAAGGTTCCAATTTTGCTGGAGAAACAATCATAGAGCATGCCTCTTATTGCAAAACCTTAATCTTATTTCTTTGCTATGAAGGGTCTGCATGATATGACCTTGATTGATGGAGAGATGATTATAGACACGGTACCAGATTCAGGCTTGAAGAGAAGGTACTTGGCATATGATCTTATGGCACTTGGTGCAGTGTCCAAAACTAAGGTAATATGCTGTGGAATATATACTTCCTTTGTTCCAAATTATAAGATGTTTTGGCTTTCCTAGATACACTGTAGTGTATATTTTAATACATAGCAAAAATCTATGTATCTAAAAAAACTTAAAACGTCTTATAATTTGGAATAAAGGGAGTAACATTTTGTTATTTACTTATTCCTGACTTACTCCCTCCGTCCCAAAATAACTGTTGTTTTTGCTTCCCCAGAAATAACTTTGATTCAATATATATTCAAAATATTAATATTTATGGTACATAATTAGTATCATTGGAAAGATTTTTGAATCTAGTTTTTTAACTAATTTATTTGGAGATACAAATGTTGCACGTATTTTCTATAAATCCAGTCAAACTTGTGACACGGAAACCTAAAACGACAGTTATTTTGGGACGGATGGAGTACTCCTTTATCCATGAAACTTTGGCGCCCTTAGTAAAGAAAAGAGATGTAGTAAGCATCCTTTCTGAATTATTTCTTGGTACCTGCACTCTATGTCCACCCATCAATATTTTGCTCATCATCGCCATAATCATGTTTGCTTAGTCTGGTTAGCAGACCGGCCTACAAGGTTCATGTTGCCACACGATTAGTGAACTGTAGTTGAGGGTGTATTTATTTTTTTCTGCTGTAATCTATATGTGATCTCCAAGCTCTATTGTACCATAGGGTGATAAACACACATTTTTATGGCTTGGGATTATCTTTAATTATGGAAATTGTGGATGCAGTTGCCATTTTCTGAAAGGTGGAAAATGCTGGAAGATGAAATAATACGGCCACGTTATCATGAGAAAAAGCAATTTGAGAGTGGTGCTAAGAGCAATCCGTTGTACAAATATGACATGGAATTATTTTCGGTATCGGATTCTAGGATTCCTTATGAATTATGATGTTCAACTCATGAGTCCTGCAGAGTTAATTTTCCTTTTTTTTTGTTTATTATATGACATTACCAGGTTAGGAGAAAGGATTTTTGGCTGCTCTCAACAGTAAAAAAGGTTCTTAAGGAGTTCATTCCATCGCTTTGCCATGATGCTGATGGCCTTATATTTCAGGTAAGATTCTTTTTTCTGTTTGTTTATTATGACATGAAGTTGGTAAGACGTGTCTGCTTTATATGGCCTTCATGTATGGAGCAATTTGTCGTATTTCGAGCAAGAAGAGAAATGGTTAAAGTAGTCTAATATATCTTTATTTGGCTGTAATGTAACTAGTAAATGTGATGATTCTGGTCTACTTGGTTTTTGTGTGCAACTGGACGAATTTGTATGGTTTTGGGAATAGATCATATTATTATTGTAGGAATGGGCTTGAATAATGGTCACTTTTTAGTGCTGTTTGTATTTTCAACTGTTTACAATTGGTTTCAACTGAAGTTCTTATTTTTTTTAGTGTAATATATAATGGTTAAAGTAGTCTAATATATCTTTTTAGTGTTTCCTACTTGTGAAGACTTAGAACATTTTGTTGTGGATGTGTAATTTTAAACAGTGCCTCACTCATATTTGGTCCCCGTATGAGTGAGGATCATGTTGAGGACCACCCTCTCTCTTTAATACGAGACGCAGCTCTCCTGCGTTTTAAAAAAAAGTTATTTACATGTAAATTTTGCTTTTACTTGGCTTATGCTTCAATTGTTCTTGCAGGGCTGGGATGATCCATATGTAACTCGTACTCATGAAGGTCTTCTGAAGTGGAAGTACCCTGAGATGAATTCTGTGGACTTCCTTTTTGAGGTCTTATGCCCATTTTTAACTATTTTGTTTTAAATGGATTAGTCATCGTGAAGATACTATTTTGAAATTTGGCTTTTGTTTTGTATATCTGACTATTGCAGCTTACAAATGATAATCGTCAATTGGTTTTCCTTTATGAGAGAGGAAAAAAGAAACTTATGGATGGTGCTCGGATAGCATTTACTGGTAACATGCATTTCATTTTCATGATGACCTCGTTCATTGTGTAGTCAGCTTATTTGTCTCTTAGAGTGCTGAAATAATATTCTTCAACAAATTTTAAAAATATTTAGGAGTATTATCTTTTGATGACATGTTTCTATTCTTCTGCCCTACTATTCTATTTATTGTATATTTATTGCTGTTCTTAAACTTATACAGATGATGTAGATCCATCCTCTGTCGCTGGGAGGATTGTTGAGTGCTCCTGGAATAAGGAAGAACAGTGTTGGGCCTGTATGCGTATTAGATCTGATAAATCGACTCCAAATGACATCAACACATACCGGAAGGCTAGTTCTTATATACTTTCTATTGTACTTCATCTGTTAATTTATTTTCTTTTAAGAATATTGCTGTATGTAAATATCGTCTTGATCTTTGTTTGAAATTTTAAATGTACTCATTTGAAATGGTCTTTGCTATTAGGGTAAAATCATTTTCCAAAATACAGTTGGCCTGTCACATTGGATCATAGTCTGTTTGCATGGCTAGTTCTCCTTACGAGTTGCATTTTATGCCTTCATCTTTTAGGATCCTGCTCTCTAAGACGTTCACTTCAGCAATTCTCAAAGTGTCAATTAAAACAGCCTTGTTCTGTTCACAGTTGAGCATCATTGTTTTTGTGGGTGGTTGAGCATCATATTTTGCCCACTGTTGGAATAAGTACTCTATATTTGGGTGGGAAAGTGAAACCACTACAGTATTCTTACAGTTTATTTGCATGGTATGCAGGTGATGAGGAGTATTACAGATAACATTACCGAGGAAAAGCTTCTCGAAGAGATTGATGAGATAAGGCGCCTCCCAATGTATGCCGATAGGATGCATGCTCATACGAAGATGGCACAACAGCGGCGAAGATTGCCACCATAGTGCTAGTCTCGTTGCTATAGTGCTGGGGCGCTCTCCTACCGCCTCTAGCCAGCGGCTGGCTTCTGTAGCTGTGTAATTAGTAGAGGTTTCAGTAGCCCTCCTATGATGATTGCTGGCTGGGTCTGGCCAGCCAACTAATTCTTTGCACCTCATTTGTGTCTTCTCCCTGCCCTCCCAACCACCCACCTGTATAGGCGTCGCCGCAGAGTAGTTTCCCTGTAAATTGTGTATTCTATGTTCTCCCATATTCTCCCCTATGGTTTTATTTTTCATGGGTGTAGAATAGCGTTTAACAAGAGGCTGGTGTTGTAGGTACATTAGTGTATTTGTTTACCATCTCTCGGTGTTGCCTTGTGCTAGAATAAATGTAGGGTGCACTGGGTTGCCATCTGTTGCCGATGGTCGTGTGGTTCCTCTGGCCATATGGCTGCAAAATATGGGTTATTTACATCTTTTGTTTTGTGCGCACCTGATCTGATCTTTTGCTTAACGAAGAAATCTTTTTTTTTGGTAAAAAAAGAGAATGTGTTAATGGTACCACCCTCTGATGGTTCTTTTTCGTTCACATGGTTAGATGATGTGAGGCGTGGTACATGTTTTTCCTCAAAAGTATCCGTTGCTTTGAGACGATTTAACCAGCATGTTAGAATGTATGTAGGAGTGAGAACCCTGGGATAAATCATGGTCCTGGTGAGAATGTTGGGATAAGTCCTGGTCCTGTTCTCGATTTCTATGTCTGCTGGAATTCGTATTCATAGGCCTTGTTCAGTTTTTGGAACTGTAGCACTTTCGTTTGTTTGTGATAAATATTGTCCAATCATATACTACTAGCTAGAGTCAAAAGATTCGTCTCGTGATTTACAGTGTGTGATTAGTTTTTGTTTTTGTCTATATTTAATGCTTCATGCATGTATCGTAAGATTCGATGTGACAGGGAATTTTGAAAACTTTTTGGATTTCGGGGTGAACTAAACAAGGCCATAGTTAATATGACTTTTATTTCTATTTGTTTTTAGTAGATCTGGAAACAGGGCGAAAATGACATTTTTTTTTCATGTTCTCCATTTCCCTCCCTTTCGATATACTCCCTCCGGTTTCCTAAATAATGTCAACATGAGGAGCCTATACTTTCTTTAGAAAATTATCTAAAGAATGTGGCTGGAGCCTTGGAACCTGAGGAGCCTATACTTTCTGCCTACACCCCATGGATCCGTTTGTTGTCAGCCCTAAATATATGATTGTTGGTAGTCGTAGCTGGCACATCATGGTACGAAGGGATTTGGGGCTTTATTTCTTGAATGCCAGTCAGAGTTGGGCCTATTCGGTAGAGCTCTTTAAATTGCTTCAGGGCTAAATCTTGGAGAAGCTTCTACTAGATAGTTTTTAGCACGAAGTGATTTTATGCTTATTGTGTGAAGTGATTCTTGGAAACTAATTAGGCGCCGTTCAGTTACCATATTTCCAGCCTGGTTTGGTCAAAAATAGTTCCAGCGCTATTCAAAATCCTGAAGAAAAGACAGGCCAGGATTGATTCTGGGGCTGGATCGGTGATAACCGAACGAGGCCTCAGGGAGTTGGGAGAAAAAAGTAACTTACCAGGATTTACTCTACGCACAGTCGTATACATAGAGTTTTCTAGAATCGTAGAGTAACATTTTCAATCTTGTGAAGCAGCAGCTTACACAGCAACCAAAGAACTAATATCAATCCTTAGAGAATTAGTTTCGACAAAGAATCTGAAGCAGAAAGAGCTTTACTAAACATGTCCTTTATATACATATCAACTAATAATCTTGTGAAGCAGCTTACACAGCAACCAAACAACCTTTTATGGTGAGCCACATGCACGCATGGATGGGGTAGCAAAGCTAGACAGAAACTGAACACTCATGGGCTGTGGAAATCATGTACTTTGAAGAAACTATGAAAGGGTTGCAAGCCAGTTTTTTGTGGTAACGCGCTTGGGCTGGGGAAAGAAAACTAGGCAGGGGAAAGAAACACCCACTTATTTACTCTGAAGACACTACAAAGATTTGGACATTTTCGGCTCATCATGGTTGGATTGGATGGACTTATATTTTGAAGGCACTACGAAAGAGTTGGGGCATTTTCGTGATTAGTCTGCTCCAGCGTTTCTGTATTGCTCTGTTTTTTTATAAGCTAAAATTGCATAGTTTTGAATAATCTCATAAGAAAATACAAATTCATCTCATTTGCGGAAGGGGTTCAGTTACATTCAAAATCCGTAAACCACTAAACTTGATGCTGCGGACATAAGTCTGTTTTTCGCTAAGGACTTGAATTTCCTTTCAAAGTTTGGACAAACATAGAACATATCTTTTTTTAAAAAAAAGATAACTAACATATTTTCACCTAATAAGTTGTACTTGTAGAAAATAGATGACGTGACATCCCAAAAACCACATATATATGTCCTTGCTTCAGTTTTCAGTTGGTCACTTAGAGCAACTCCAACAAATATGTTATCCATATTATCTAGGCTACTTTTACATTTTCAAAGCAAAAATTAAAGTCCAATAGGTGTGCTATCCGGTTTGCTAAAATAGCAAGTTTGCTATTCCTAAACTTTTGCTTGTCATATATAGCATGTCGTTCTCACTAGCTATCTTATACAAAAGCTGTTGTGGAACTATATGCTTTAAGTGAGTTTTTTATTTTACACAATGGTTAATCTTGTAGTTTAGAATATAATTTTACCTAGTCTCTTAGAGATGCTCTTAGGACTATATTATGATAAGTTTTCAATAAAATTGACTTTGACGTCTTGTATTTATATCCTCTTTATGAGTGGGCAACTTGGTGTTGCTGGTATTCTGTTTTCTCTATATAGAAATATAGTCTTAAGTAAAAAATAATAAGGATTTCAAAAGATCTTTATTACTCCAGAATAGGCGTGAACACATCCTTGTCACATGAGCTTCACCAGAGCAATTTTATTGTATAGAGAAAACAGAATACAATGGTGTTGCTCCACACATTTATGTCATTCATTCAAAAACAACGCACACTTGAGAGTATTATTTTGCAGGCTGAAGGAATCCTTTGATGTCGAAAGATCCATCAGCATCAGTTTTTGTGATCACACCCTACAAATCGATCAAAAACCCCTAGTCAGCCAAAAACACATCAACAATGTTCTCTGCAAAATTGCCGATCGTATAAAGAAACATTCGAGAAGGGCCAGGAGAGAATACCTTTTCTGTTATGATTGCAGTGATCAGATTTGCTGGAGTAACATCGAAAGCAGGGTTCCAGACTGATATACCGGATGCAGCAACTTGCTTTCCCAGACCACCTTCAGAGTTCAGCAACTCCTTGGGTGATCTTTCCTCTATGACTATTTCATCTCCAGATGGGAGGGAGAGATCAATGGAAGTTACTGGCGCTGCCACATAGAACTGGACGCTATGATGCTTCGCGGAGATGGCGAGGTTGTATGTGCCAATCTTGTTGGCTGTGTCACCTTGAAATTTCATAAAGGAAACAAAATTAACAGTAGGAATATTTAGTTATATATAGATCGTAGAAATGATGTGGGTGCTTACCATTTGCTGCTATTCGATCAGCACCAACGATGACCGCCTTAACATGCCCTTGTTTCATCAATGCAGCAGCAGCAGAATCTGCTATCAGTGTTGCAGGTATTTTTTCATGAACCAACTCGAAAGCTGTAAGCCTGGATCCCTGAATATTGACAGTAAATCAGCATGCATGTTACATCTCCATAAACAACACTGAATGTTTTTATCTCAATAATAGATGTTCAAGGTTGTAAGCAGTTCTCGCTATTGGAAATTTGACTAAAATAAATTGATATTCAGTGATCTAATCATTTAATATCATGCCAGAGATGTAGCTCTAGCTAAATTCCACATGACACAACAAAAGCTGACATTTGACAAGACAAGTCAAAAGTCTAATGGCAATCCAAACAGAGTAACAACCTGGTTAAATGGACGAGTTTCGGTGCAAAAGGCCTTCTCTAAAACTCCCCCAGAATGAAGAGCACGTATAACCCCGAGGGCAGTTCCATAACCAGCAGTTGCAAGACTGGATCAGAGAGAAAGCAATAAAGTAAAACTACATAAGGATTTGAGCATCATACATAGATAAAAAGTGATACAACTTGATTTACAAATTACCTGCCAGTATTACAATGGGTTAGAACAGATATCTTTTCTGAATTTGCAAGCTGCCTTTGAAGAAATTCAGCTCCATGTGAGCCAATAGCTTTATTATCTGCCACGTCATCAACAAGCATTGTCTCTGCGGCCTCAATGTAGGCCTAATCGATCAAAGGAAATATATAACAGGTTAACAAGAGGTACAATTTGCCCACCTAAACCAAAGAAGGAAGCTTTTTTTTCCCCTCATCATCAAAGAGAGTCATGTAATGCAACACACCATTTTAGAATAACATGGTGAAGCTGGAATTAGCACACACTATCTTCAGGTGGTGTAAAACGGATCAAACTTAAATAGTTATATTCTATAACCAATAACCTTTCAAACATATGACATATAGATACAGTGTATGTATATCAATATTCTCACCAAGCTTCAGAAGATCTAAGAATATGAGGTTAACTCTAGGGTTTAGTGTAAAAGCTTGAGGGGAAATTTGAAGTGCCACGGCTGCAAAAAGTGTTGATTCAACAGAAGTAATTTCTGGCTTCATGTTTGTATCATCTCCTATCTGTCACTTCATCAGGTTGGTTAATTCCGTATTTACATTCAGAAAATCGATGTTGCAGGACACATTAGATATACAGGTAAATTCACACAGACATAGTTATTCATAATGATTCTGTATCTTTTTGTTTTTAGTTGAAAGCAGAAGGATGTATGTTTTTTTTCTGGGTCAAGGTTAGCACCTGAAAGATAGCTTTGGAATCTTTTGCAGTTTCAGCTGCCTTTGATACCAAAGTTTGGAGCTTTGTTGCAGCATCAGATAGGTTCACTGCAGTTGGTCGGCTGATGCAGAAACAAATAATAAAAATAGTTACATAGGCACGACTACAAATATACATGCTGGTCAAAATGATAACATGAACACAAAGACCAAACTTATTGTACACATAAAGAAAAAAAAATAGTTGAACTTTGCTTACCTGGATACAAGGTATTCCAATTTCTTGGAAACAAAAGAAGCTGCTTCTCCAGGCGTACCAATGAAATCTAAATCAGAAACTTCGACAGCTAATGCTAGTGCCGCTGCTATGGCTATTGCTGGAGCACCACGGACAACCATATCTCTTATTGCATTCCTGGGTAATATTAAAGGCTCAGTATAAAACAAGCATTATCCAGTGGTATCACTCGTTACACTTCAATGGTTGCAGTAGGCCTATCACCATGGGAGCACATAACACAATTGCTGGAATTTACGTATTTGTATTTTCTTCTCCAGTGTGATCAATGTCAATCCAGAATACCAAAATTTCTACTGATCACAGATTCAATATGAATATATGATAGCCTTGTACACCTCTATTGATGAAATCTATAAGTCTTATAATCCTAAACCCCAATAACTATTTCTCTAAGCATGCAAGCTATCCACCTAAGCAATGCAATACCATATTCAATTAAAATCCACTAAGCAAAACCTCAATGACTATTTATCTCAACATGCAATGCACTACCACATATACAATTAAAATCCAATAGCACACATGACAACTGTTCAAATAAGTATAGTCCACATCATCATACTACACAATCCACTAATCCGCAATTCCCGCAATAACGCGTGGGGTAACTCCTAGTTACCATAAAATAAGTCACTGTTTTCCTTGAACACAAAAGTCACTGCGATAATCACAAAGCAGCAAAATCCGCTTTTAGATTTAAGCAACAAGAGGAAAATTATCAGTTATCACGAGCTCCACCAAATCGATTAGAAATGTATACAAATCCATTGAATAAAAGAAGTAACAGTTTGAAACAAACAAACAAAAAGGATCCTGTCTTACTTGACCTTTAGAGTTCCAACAACTGCTAAAATTAAAGCCTGCATAACATAAAACTATTTACTGGTCTAAGAGGTTGTTTTGACGTTGTGGAGAGGATATGCTCTGTATGCTGCAAACAGTAAGCTGGTATCCCCAGCTAACTCTTGTTTGTGCTTTCAATTAAGTAGGACCAAGCAAAGGCGGGAGCCAGCCATTTCGATTAAGGGGGGCCGGACAAATATAATGACATATCTAAATATGAAAAATATATATCTAAATATATTTCTCATCAATTTTTTTAATGTTTTTACATACTCCCTCCGTACTCATAAAGGAAGTCGTTTTGAATAAGGTTTGAGTCAAATATTGAGAATATAAATCATGAATAACTTTTAATTGTTGAGTTTGGAAATATGAAAATCATATGAATAGATTTGTCTTGAAAAATATTTTCATAAAAATATACATATACTGTTTTTTGATAAATATTATTATAAAAACAAGGAGTTAAAGTTAGGCTTTGGAGACTGTGTTGATGT
Source organism: Sorghum bicolor (assembly GCF_000003195.3). Taxonomy (NCBI): domain Eukaryota; kingdom Viridiplantae; phylum Streptophyta; class Magnoliopsida; order Poales; family Poaceae; genus Sorghum; species Sorghum bicolor. The sequence goes on from NC_012874.2 coordinate 16,908,948, forward strand.
ACTAAACGACTTCCTTGTGCGTATGGAGGAAGTATGTAGTTAGTATTTATAAAGAAAAATCACAAAATTGTTATTAAAAATAGCTAATTTGATATATTGTTATGTTGTAAAATGAATATTTATAGGCGTATGAAAACTTTTTGTGCTGTGTTTGGGGAGGGGAGGGGGGGTGCCCCTGCTAGCCCCCCCGGGCTCCGCCACCAAGGTCTTTGGTATATTTAAAAAAATTTACAGGTATGATAAAAAACAGCAGGACACAAATCCTACCCAGGGATGCACAGCAAGCTAAGGATGAAAAAGACCGTCGATGCCCAAAACTAGCATCCAGCGCAATTCCATCTGCTGCGCTGGCAGCGGCCCCTGCTCGCGTACTCACAAGATGCTGCTGTGGCTACAGTACAGGCGGCGGGGCCGCCGGCGCCAGGCCATAGCGGCGGCGGCGGCGCAACGCGCACAGCAATGGCCGAGTGGGCCGAGTCGTCCACAGAGAGAGACAGGCGACCGAGGGGAGAGAATGGGCCTTTTGCTTTGCTCCGTTGGGCTACCGTCTTCTATTGGGCCTACTCGTCGACACACACGACGCTGCAGCCCTTCGTCTTTCTCGTTCCGTCCCACGTCAGCAGCAGCTCGGCAACTAACGCCGGCGAGGTTGCCGCCGCCAGCCACCAGTGATGTGGTTGGGAAGAGAAGAGAGGAGTCGGGGGTTCTCTGCTCCGTTTCCTAACAGGGGAAGCTAGCTGCCCCCCACCCTACCCTAGTCCGTAGGGAGAGAGAGAGAGAGAGAGAGAGAGAGAGAGCTCCCATGGCAATCCAAGACGATGAGATGAATCGAGAAGAGAGAATCTCCGTCTCACCAGCCATCGACTGAATTCTTGACGTCGATGTAGTCCATGTCGAGCGGCAGCTTCCTCTGCGTCGAATCGAAAACTAACTCAGAATCAAAACCCATCAAGAACTCCTATTTTCTTGGAATCACGTCAACGAGTCATCCCCACTTGACACCACCACCACCACGCAGGAAATTAAAGAAAACGCACCTGATCGAGGAGCCGGAGCGACCCACGGGCATAGACGATGGACTGCAGCGCGTCGGATCCCACCATACTGGGCAGGCTTGCCTTCTGGGAGCGAGAACCGCCTGAATTGGGGGAAGAAAAAGATAGATTCGCGGCGGGGATTTGAGGTGGCAAGGGGGAAGCAGCAGCGGCAGAGCAAAGCGGAGGTGGCAAGTGAGTTGCGCTCGTGACGCTGCCTTGTTCGTTTGCCTCGGGATGAGCTGGCGGCTGGGCGAAGAAGAATGTCCCGCCCGCTTTGCGTTGAGGCCCTCGGTCAAATTTTTGTAGTGCGACCTGCTGGATTGATAAATTTGTTACTAGAATAAAAAATGTGTTTTTTTCCCAATGATGACTTTTTCTGTACGAAAGACATGGGGAGTTGTATACTTTTTTATCAGACAAAAAAAAACATCTTCTGAGTTTCAACGTACAACTAAGGGCGCCTATAATATCAATTTACAAATAGCTAGCTAGATAAGATATAGAAATAACAAAAAAATCTAAATATTATAGTGGAGAGATATGTGAGCTGTGAGAGAGGATTTTCTAAAAAGTCGTACTAGAGCTATTTAAGAGTTGTTAACTATTTGATTTGTTTCCTTGTAGCTAATAAAATTCTTTCTAAACTAGTTATTTGAGAACTATTAAGGAGGCCCTTAATATGTCATGTACATTGTGCAAAAAAACATCCTATGAAACAGGAAATAGCAGCATTATTATAAGATTTGACTTGTAATAGAAAATGGCTTTGAGTTGGTGCATGAAGGGAGAATCCATGCCGTTCAAGTGCAACCCGAGGCGGCAGCACGAGTCGTGCCACTCGACGCCCTGGAGTTCAATACGTGAGTATTCAAAGGGCCAAAATGCATACAAATTCCAAAAGTAGTGGAGGAGGAGAGGGGGAATCTTTCTTTGATCACTTGAGCCAGGGCCGTGAGGAAATCTGCTGACATTTGCCTCTGCTCTTGATCATGCGCTCGTGAGTGATCGCAAAAAAACAACAAAAAAAAAGATCATGCGCTCGTGAGACGATACTCCTGTGAACATTTTTTTATATTATCCCTTTGATAATATAAAACTCTGGCTACTGATACTTATGAAAATATAATATTTTATTTCATACTAAGCATCTTATGCATTTGACTAATTTGCCAAAAAACTTAAATTGAGGTAATGGTTTTGCATTTTGGCAAAGTTGACAAATGAGAGAGGAGACTTGACATTTTTGTCCAACCCCGGTGAAAGAGCATCTAGGCCCCTAAGTGATTTCGGTGATTAATGACATTGTTGATTACTATGACTAACGTGTGTTTTGCAGAGGCAAAGTCATAGGTAAGGTCATGGTAAACAGGGACTCGATGAACAGGGACGTACATGCCTACTTAATAGTGGAAATCGTTTCGGTTTTCAAAGGATGGATGGACATCGTCGAGACTAGACTAGGTCTAAGTGCCATATGGTGAAGAAGGGCACTTAGAGTAGTTTAGGACTTTGTTTTCCTTTGACCGTACTATTAAGAGGGGCTTTGATCTAGTAGCTTGACTTAGGCAAGGCTTTAGGTTTAGGTGTGGTGCACACTTGGTAAACCTAGCACTAGGCAGCTCAGAGATAGTCCTTAGATCGAGAGGAACAAACTTCGTGTTGAAGCGATCGCGTTTCGACGAAGTTTGGGTGCCCAAAGGAGCACCGGACGCTGCACCGGACGCTCTGTGAGTGCGTCCGGTGAGGTCCTTAGCCGTTAGAATAGTGTCGTGCTTAGGGTTAGGCACCGGACGCTAGCACCGGACGCACTGGGTAGCGTCCGGTCCCTTACCTAGGGAGCTTGCAACGTTCCCCTGAGCACCGGATGCTAGCACTGGACGCACCGGGTAACGTCCGGTCCCTTGCGCAGGGAGCATGTAAAGTTTCCCCGAGCACCGGACGGTGCACCGGACGCCGAGCTTTGGACTTTGTGGATAGTATTTATACTCCTCCACCTCGTCCATGAGAGTTCTCTTGCCCATTTGAACATCAGAGAACCTTGTTGTGGAGCAAGAGAGTTGCAAGAGCCTAGAGAGGATTGAGATTTGAGTGATTTCTTGAGAGAATCCTCCTCTAGTGAGTTCCAAGAGTCAAGTGTGCATCCACCACTCTCTAGTGCCTTGTTTGGGTCAAGTGAGAGTTCGTTGCTTGTTACTCTTGGTGATCGCCATCACCTAGACGGTTCGGTGGTGATTGGAGGCACGAAGACCACCTGGAGTTCTTGTGGGTGGCTCATGTCAAGCTTGTGAGCGGTTTTGGGCGATTCACCGCGACGGCGTGTCGAAGAATCAGCCCGTAGAGAGCACTTGGTCCTTGCGCGGACCAAGGGGGAGCAAGACCCTTGCGCGGGTGCTCCAACGAGGACTAGTGGAGAGTGGCGACTCTCCGATACCTCGGCAAAACATCGCCGAGCACTTTCTTCACTACTCCTTTACTTTCTAGCATTTACTTTGTGCTTTTACATTCTTAGAATTGCCATGCTAGAATAGGATTGGAACTAGGTTGCAAAACTTTTATCCGGTAGCTCTCTAAGTCACACTAGGCACAAGGGGTTGAATTGGAGCTTATAGGTTGCTTAAATTAAATTTAAAGAAGCCCAATTCACCCCCCTCTTGGGCATCTTGATCCTTTCACCCGGACAACTTGGCAAAGATGGATCGGTCTCTCCACCTACGCGGTTTCAGTCTCTCACGCGTCTCTGACTCCTCTTCGCGCCATAGAGGGGAAACTTCCATCGCGACATACCGTGACACAAAGTCCCACCACGCGCCGCCGTCCGCCTCGTGAAGAAACCCCTCCACACGCGCCGTCGTCCCGATCGCGATACAAAGTCAGCACGTGTCGCCGTCCGTCTCGCGTCAGAAACACCTCCACACGTGAACGCACCGGCGCGAATTGAAGGAGGCGGCGGCGCAACACATCGCGCGGGAGAACGCGCGAGACTTCCCGCGTAACGGAGGGGACGGCGCGAAGAGAAAAAGCGCGTGAAAAAATAACGACCTGGTCCACCATTTGGTTTTACCAACTCAATTTTGCCAAAACCATTGGAGACACTCAATTTTGTGACTTGGCATATTGATTTAAGACTTGGCAAACTCCTTGTTTTGCAAAACAAAAATTGTAAAACCGTTGGAGATGCTCAATGTTTATGTTATGATTGAAAATAATTTTGTGGTAGGTCTAACATGTCAATCTAATGCTATAGGTATCCAAGGCAAAAGTTAAAAAGGCTCTCAACTTTTATATCCGGTAGATACAGGGCTCCGTTGGTTGCTGATGCCAGCGTTCCTTGACAGCCATCCAATAGTATTTTACGCTCACAAAGTTTACAATGGTAGCCAAGGCAGCACTGCCTTGAAGTGCAGCCAAATAGAGCCACATTGTCTATGGGTTTCTCTAACTTATTTACTTAGAAAAGAGAAACCTGAGGTATTGTAATCTTATAGGTTGCCAGATTTGGATCTTAAAAGCTAAGGGAGGATAAACCTGAGGTATTGTAATCTTATAGGTTGCCGGATTTGGATCTCAAAATCTAAGGGAGGATCTCAGGGTGGCATGTAGTGTTATCGGAGAGCTTGCGTCAAGATGAAGCATCTTCAAGAAGGGCTTGTGGCCATCCGATGCTCATAATCCAATTTAGACCATTTCACCCTGGGCTAAGTGGTTCAAGGCAAATACCTAGGGGTAATCTTGGAATATGTAATGCCCAATAAATAAGGAATAGAGGTTGTCCAAGACTGCCATCTCTCCCGCCCTAAAAGTCATTTGTTTAGGCAAGCAAAATGTTTCATGTTTAGAGGAGATTGGAAGTATAGGTGAACACCTCTTGCTCTAATTTTTCATCTCGAGAGGAAGGATGAAGGGACAAGGCTAGACCTTATGTTGTAACGAAGATTTTGTGGCTTTCTAGTCAAGTTGTTAGCTGAAATATCAAGTTCCCTCTTTTCCACCTCCGTTTCCTTTTTAAGTCATTTTTGTGGCCATTTTTGGTGACTTTTTATTTGCTACTTTGGCTAGGTTGTAGGCTCGATTTTGGAGTGTTTTAGGACTCTTGGAACTTGTTTGAAACATGGCTTGAAGCAAGCTCTCATCTCTTCACAAAACTCTCCCTTTCAAGCCTCTTTTGGTGATTTTTTTTCAGATATATTTGATCCGGAAGTTTCAGATTGTTCGTGGTTGATCTTTTGGAGATATTTGGGAACTTATCTAGCTATTAGTTTTAACTGATTTTCTACGAGCACCTAGATATCATCATTTAGAGGTTTCTTCACAAAACCCTAATTTCAAAGAATTATTTTGAAATCTCCTTCAAGTTTTGATCTTTTTGAGTTGATATCTTAGGATAGATTCTAAATGGGTTAGTCAAGGTTTGTGCCAAGTTTTAGATTTTTTGGGACTTGTTTTAATTTATTTTAAAATTGTCTTGTTAGAAAATTCTGCTGGAAATATAAAAAACTTGCTCAGGCTGATTTTGGAAATTAGCTCAGGCTTGTTTTGCAACTTGCATTGATTGAGTTGATTTTTGGTGGAGATCTTGTTTATGGTGTTTCAAACCTCTCCATAAAATTTCATGATCTTGAAGGTTGTTTGATCAGTTTTTTTTTTTACTTTTGTGAGTTGTGTTTCAAAAAAAAAAAAAACTAGCCTAGATTCTTTTGCAGTTGGTTTCCGAGTTTGCTTATTTTGATCTCCATTTGCTTCGGTGATTGATGTCGCTTTTTGGCTTGTGTGATCTATGGTGGGGGTAAAAAAACGCTTAGGTTGTTTTTGGGATTCAGGCCAACTCTTCGATGAGAATTTCATTTAGCTATCACTATCATTGACTCCTCTTTGGTCGTCTGCTCAGTCCTTCACCCTTCTCAAATTTGAAACAAGCCCTATAACTAATTTGCTCATACATCCAACCTGACAATATAGACATAGACTGTCTCCAACAACTAGACATAACACAGGAGACCCGTTGGATGGTAAAGGGCACGCCGTGGCAAATGAGGTACGCACCTAGCTAAAAGTTGTTTTTTTACAACGAACGCAAATGAAACAATAATGTACTTTTTTCTTTTCTCCACCTCCGGCGAAACAGCTGTTTGGATAGCACCATATAAAACGCTTATCTGAATTCACCTGGACTATTCTATTGGACAACGTTTTTGTCCGCTAAAACAATGTGAAGCACGCATTTTGGGCTTGGATTCATCGTGATTGCTCTGTCGCATGGGAACACCTCAAGGGATGGGAGTGAATCAATTGGCTTTTTAGGGCCTGTATGGATTCAAGGAATTTCAAAGGAAATCTATAAGAATAGCAAAACAGAGGAACAGAAGTAAGAACGAGCGTTTGGAACAAAGGAAATGCTTATTCCTTTCCTCCGGAACCGTAGGGGCAGATGCTCATTTTACAGGAAGGAAAGAATCCAGTCAATCTTCAAGTTTTCTTTTCATGCGTGGTTGCCCGAGGCAAAGCACACGTCAAGAGAGAGAGAAATGAGTTAATCACAGGATATGAGGAATCTGCCACCATCCTGCTGCAATGGTGATGAATCCCTTAATTGTTTCCTGCGTTAATCACTGCCATGGGTCCCACCAAAAGTGAATTTTCCTACGTTTTGATTCCTACGATCCAAACATCTGTCCAAGTTCATTTTCTTTAGTTTTCCGATCCTCTATTTTTTATCACATTCCTATTCCTTTTTTACGTTTTTTTCTTTTCTTGTTTTTTATATTCCTTTATTCCAAACATACCCTTCAATGAAAGAACGGGAGATGGCAAAGGTGACGTGTCTGTAGCTACGAATAGCCCACCGGGCCATATGAGCCCATCTACGGCGCCGTAGCCCACCGGGCAGTGCCACACACCAAGCGAAAACCAAGTCCACTCGGAAAAAAAAAAAGAGAATCAAACAGAATGGGTGCGCCGGGCCCGCACTTCACAACGACCCGGACCCACTTATCAGTGACGGGGCTTCGCAACCACTAGGAGCCACTAAACCCCCATTCCCCAGCCCTAAACAGCAACCCCTAAACCCCAGAACCTTCTGCTCCCGCGCCGCCGAAACCCTAGTCCCCCCCACGCCATGGCCCTCGCGCTGCGCTTCCGGCGTGTCCTCGCCGCGGCCTCCACCTCGGCGCCCCTGCTCCGCCCGTCCGCCTCAGTCGCCCGTCCCTCCCCCCTCGCGGCCCCCGCCTCCTCCCCTGTCGCGCCGCTCCCGCGGGCGCCGTGGCGGCTCCTCCCCGGCGGCGCCGCCGCCGGGTTCCGGTCCACGGCGGCGGCGGCTGCGCGGGGCGGTGCCGACTACGGGGCGTCCGACAGCAAGATCTCCCCCGACGAGATCCTCTTCGAGGGCTGCGACTACAACCACTGGCTCATCACCATGGAGTTCCCGGACCCCAAGCCGTCGCGCGAGGAGATGATCGAGACATTCCTCCAGACCCTCGCCAAGGTCGTCGGGAGGTACGACTTCGTTCCTTTTTCGCGACGAAATGCGTGGCTTCGTTACGGATTGGGCTTGCTGTTGTGGTGAATTGGTTGTTGTAGTCGCTGAGACGCGATTATGAATTGTGCGATTGCTTCATCTTGTTGTGCCATGGCTTGCCCTGTGGGTTATATGGTACCAGTCGGGTGTTTGATCTAAATTAGATGCTACTTCTTGTGTGTCAATTAGATGCTGTTATGCTTGAGATCAAGTACTGTAATTATCAATGGTGTAGAAATATGATTATCTTTCAGGTGATAGGACTAGAGTTAAACTAATGAGGTTGTATATTGAGCACGAGTGATTTGAGGGACATTACGAGCCTGATTGGTTGCCTACCAAAATTTGCTATGCCAAGGATTTGGCAAGCCATGATTTTGGCTAGTATTTGGTTGGCTACCAAAATTTGCCACCTTCTCACATTTGGCTTGCTAAATCTTTGGCAATTTTTTTGCCCAACTTTTGTCTTGCCAAATCCTTAGTATGGAAAATTTTGGTACCAACCAATCAGGCCCTACGCCTAGAATTGCAATGAACATATGTACCAGAAGTGGTATTATTAGTTTGTGTTAATGTGATGTGAGATTAAAAAGTTAGCTTATAGTGCCAAGACCATCTACCTCCCTTTCTTGTTTACATTTGGTTCAAACATTTCCAGGGGTAGTTTCTATTTTGGGGTCTAAAGTATTGTTAGGTCCACATGGATGTTTATGTTGAAACATGAAAGATATCAGGGCCCACCTGAAACTAATGGCATGACTTTCAAGTTTCAAGGATCACACGTGTACAGTCTACATCCCCTAGTTTCTGCAGCATTGTACTTTACATGGTACTCAGCGTTTGACTAGCTGGGATCTTGTGCCACTGATCGAAGATCAATGTTCGGTTAATTGCCCCCATGCAAATATTCGTATTTTGTATATACTTAATGATTTGAATTGTAACTTGTCAAGTTATTGTTCTGTTGATGCTCAATTCTATTATTGTATATATTTAGTGGCATAACTCTCAGCTAGTCAAATCATTTGACTTGTTGCCCTTATATTTCATAATCTCTATATGAGATAAACAGCTAGTTTCAACAAATCAATGTAATTTGCCTCATTTGCTGGGCTCTGAATTTCTTGTAGTTATGAGGAGGCCAAGAAGAGGATGTATGCTTTTAGCACGACGACTTATGTTGGTTTTCAGGCTGTAATGACTGAGGAAATGTCAGAAAAATTTAAAGGTGGGTGAAGTAGCTAATGAAATTAAATTCATTTCATTTTTTTCTTGTCTGTAACTAATATGATTACAACTTTTATAATACATTAATACTTACCCCCCTGTCTTGGTATTTTGGTCAGGTTTACCTGGAGTAGTTTTCATTCTGCCTGATTCATACCTATACCCAGAAACAAAGGAGTACGGAGGTCTGACCCATTCTCATTTTTATTTACGAGTTGATAAATTGAATCAGCTTTGCTTGTATACCTTATTAGTAAATGAAGTGATCTTTAAATTTCCTCGAATTTGTAAACATGCCACATTTTTATGTTTATAGTGCATCCAGCACATGATGCTTGTTAGAAATTCATTCTGATACATGTATTGATTTCACCAGGAGACAAATATGATAATGGTGTCATCACTCCCAGACCACCACCTATTCATTATAGCAAACCATCAAGAACTGACAGGAACCGTAACTACCGAGGAAACTATCAGGATGGCCCTCAACAGCAAGGAAATTACCAGAACCGTCCTCAACAAGGTGGTTACCAGAACAACCCGCCACAGCAAGGAAACTTCCAGACAAACCGCTCACAGCAAGATGGAAGAGGCTATGCCCCACAGCGGAATTATGCACAAGGTGGGCAGGATGGTAGAGGTTTTGGAAGGAATGATTACGCAGACCGTTCAGGCTACAATGGGCCACCTGGTGGTTTTCAAGGTCAAGCTCAGTACCAAGGGCATGTAAATCCGGCTGGACAAGATCAAGGTTATAACAACCCACAAGAGCGCAGGAACTTCCCGCAAGGGCAGGGAGGAGGTTATAGGCCTGGTGGTCCTTCAGCACCTGGGTCTTTTGGTCAACAATCAGCACCTGGGTCTTTTGGTCAACAATCAGCACCTGGGTCATATGGCCGACCATCAGCACCTGGGTCTTATGGCCAACCATCAACACCTGGATCTTATGGCCAACCTTCGACACCTGGATCTTATGGTCAGTCATCAACACCTGGTAACTATGGGCAGGCACCTCCATCAGCGAATCCAGGTGGTAGAGTTCCTGGTGCGAATCCTAGTTATGGTGGGGATGGCAGACAGGGGACAGGACCGGCATATGGTGGAGATAACTGGCAAAGAGATTCTGGTCAGTATCCTAGCCCAGGTGAAGGACAAGGGAACTGGCAGGTATGAGAGCATTTGATATACAATTTCACTTTTAAATTGCCATTACTGTTTGAATTAAAATAGAGCAGTTTAAACCAGGACACTGTGTTTTGCCAGTTCTAGATTGAATTCATACACCGACTATGTATAGGTTCAGATCTCTGACTACCTTCTGTTACGATTTTTAGATTTGTGAGCTAATCTGTTCGTTTTCAATTCCCATGCTGCTATTTGTTTAAATTAGTTTTTGTAGAGGACTACAGTAGAAGTGCAGGAATACATCAGAGCCAGTTTTAACAACAGCTTTTTCATGCAGCAGCCTTTCCTAAGAGGAACATGCATGTTACATTCTTTTCTTTTTTTGGTACAAAAATAGTTCCATCTGCTTTTTATAGAAAAGAAAGAAAAAGGCTTGGAACCGCACATTGTGGCTACTAGCTTACCAGATTGCATAACTCTTAAGCGAACTAAAATTTGTAAACACAGTTAAAAGTTGTGTGTATGTTGTATCAGGAAGCAACCAGACACAAATTGAATATACTGTGAGACATTTTGATAGTTGCTGAACCATATCTACTACTAACCAATAGTCTGTCTGTATTAGGCGCCTACAGAAGCAACAGGTCACTAATAATATATGAATTTGTGTTATCCATTGCTGGTCATTGACACTTAATCTTTCGCCATTGTGCAGGGAAGGCAGTAAGAGCTTGAGTGTTCCATTGAAGACAAGCATGGTACTTGAGATGTAGAAATCCCCACCTGTAAAATAAACAACTCTGGTTATTATTCTTCTCTCTTTTTTGCTTGTATTCGAACTCTAAACTTATGGACACGTGTTATTACCAGACCTGCCGATGCAAATTACTATTTTAGTTTTTTTTGGCCGGATGTTGGCATTTTTAAATGGCACAGAATGTGGAACTCTCCGTTGTCTTCGTGTATTGTTTGTAGGGATGATGCACTGTAAAACACGTGCCAGTTACTATAGTAATTCTGAGTGGAGTTGTTTGTTTTGTTCCACGGTCGGAGCGAGGCAGATTGAATGAGATCCAAAATTTTGATCATATGGGATCCCTTTATGTGTGATGCATGCATCACCAATAATGATACACACCTTTGTGTGGGATGCATGTATTTTCAATTATTGTTCTCCTAAGCGTGTATGTTTAAGCTTATCTGTAGAATTTGTTAGTCATTCAGTAGTGTTTTTCTATCGTAAAAAAGAATCAGCGAATAGTAGCCATAGTTTTTCAAACAAATCTAAATGCCAAATGGTAATTAGTTGGTCACTCGTTGTTTGGCCATTATTTGGTCACTTGTTTGGTTATTGTTTGGGTTATAAATGGTTACTTAAATTGGTGAAATGACCATTTAAATTGGATAAATGGTCGATTATGCTACCACATACTCCCCGTCCTCGAATAGAGTGTATTCTGACATTTAAGATGTCTCTAAGTATAATACATTCGAGGAATAAGAATATAATATTTACTTAAATAAAGTTATATAAAAGAAAAATAATTTTGTGTTTACCATATTTTCTATAAGAAAACTTAGATTGTACCCTTTAATTATACGAATAGGATTAGATTTTAATAGATTAGGAAGTTAAGTCAGAGGTACATGTGTCTATTATCCTCTCTTATTTTATCTTAGAACAGTCACAACATACTATGTTGCAGGACGGAGAGAGTAATGTTTAAGGCGTGTGAAAACGGGATAACTGACTATTTAGATGAACAGTGATCATGATATGCACATCATTGCTTGTCCTGTCAGGCGCTGCTTCAATGCGTCCACCGCTGCAGAATATAATCCTAGCAGAATTCGCATTCTTGACTAGATGGATGCTCGTTGACATTTGCTGAAGATTTGCCCCTTTTGAGGCGATGATACCTTTCAGATGCTTGTACCGAACTTGCACTGGGCATGTCGATCCGTGCGTCCATTTGCAAGTTGGAGTGAACATGAGATTTCAAAAGATTTTGGGTGGAGTCAACTACACGAGGGGAAATGCACTAGTTCTTCCAGGAAAGTTAAAATCTGCTTTAGGTTATGGCGACCGGCAGGACAGCTCAATATGTCCGAATCTAGCATTTGCCCCTTTGAACGGCATAAAGTTTTGCCATAAAACGGTAGCAAATACAATGGGCGCATCAGTCACCTGGTTTTGCTTTAAAGTTGTGTACTTGGCACATCCGGTCGTAAAGGTAAATTTACTGGACAATAATATTGTGATCTTTTGCTTAGCTGCTATAGGAAAAATATGAATATATTTAAACCTTTTAGGTGAAGGAAGCTTTATTAACACTAAAGTTCACACAACCATTAAAAGAGAAAAAAAGAGAATGAAACTCAGGCCACTCTAAGAGCATCTTCAAGAGTACCCAAAATATTCTCTCAATCTAGAAACTTTTAGCAAGATTGAAAAAATTCATTTCCAACAACAACCGAAATAACCTCCCAATCTTTTTGCTCTTGGAAAAAAACAACCCCACGCGAATATATATGCGTGGATCACCACACAAATATGAAGGTGGGAGCCTGGGAGGACGTGACAAAGAAAAATAAGTAGGGCATAGTTTATAATGAAAATGTATAAGAGAGACAGAATAAAAGTGGTTGGTGTGGTTTAGAAATAGTTTAAGTATAAAAGTGGTTAGTGTAATATAGAAATAGTTTAGGATAAATTACCTTCTATCTTAAGTGAGATTTTAGAAACTGTTGAAGAAAGCCAACAAATATGCTCCTAATATTTTTACTCACTTGGAAAATTCATTAATTTACCAAGTGACTTTTTAGAAACTATTGGAGATGCTCAAAGTAATAAAGAGATCTCCATAAAGAAGAGATGGAGAATCAGCTTCTCAATAATCAAGA